>NC_056744.1:102433001-102531237 GCF_019279795.1 Protopterus annectens | reverse complement strand
TTATTCAGATGTATGAACTACATACAAATAGTACGGAACGGTTATGGTGGTGTAGGTAAACACACTCCCTTCGGTTTAAATGCTCCCTGTGCATGACATCTACTGCAAATGTGACACGCTGCTCATGATGTTTGTATGTGGTTCCTACTTCCGTATGTTAGGGGTATTCTGTTAACCGAATGTACCATCCCCCCTGTTGAGACATGTCTCTACCCATGGCTCCACAAAGCCGCATATCTGACTACATTAGACGTTAATATTGGCTTTCTCACTGTGGATATGTGCAGTCCGTCTTCAAGGATTGCTCCTCGTCATACCCACGTCGGCTTTTCTGCTTTCATAGTTGGTGTTTGCATTGTTTGTAACATTTCTACATGTAAAATGTCTGAGGATTGTCATTCCTCACTCAAACATACACTTTCCAACTGTGAGGCTGCTTGTTTTGCAGCTGCATGAGCTCATGCCTTACCTTTCCTACTGTTATCCTGTTGCTATCTATGACCTGCACATTTAAAATTAGCTACTTTAGTGGGTAACTGAATGGAATGTAATGCATTCAGGATCAATTGCGCATGATTAATCGGTTTACCGGTGGATGTTATCATTCCCTATTCTTCCACTGCTGCTCATAAACATGCACTGTACAGACAACATACTGACTATCGGGACATATGTCCACACATCAGGTTTTCGCCACAGTACAAGCACGTGTTAAAGCTATCTATTCTGCTGCTTGAGCAGACACGTTATGCTGCAGGGGTTGTGCGCCTACAACTTCATTATCAATAACTACTGCATAACATACTTGATTCGTTCCTGTGGGACTCTGTCCACATGATCCGTACACATTAACTGTCACCTCTGCATCATCTAAGGGTATATCGGTGATATATCATGTCTGTGTGTAGTTATTTCATCCATTTCGTATAGGCAACTGTGTGGTGTGCCATACACAGGTGTCGGACGTGACGTTGATAGGTTTAATGTTGTACAACGTTCAATCACCATATGAGGTTGACTCAGTGGTATGGTCAAACAAGACAAATGTCTAGCACGGGTCAGGAATGCTATCTTCTCTTGCAGCACACTGATCGCAACTGCAGGAGACATTCCCACAGTGAGAGGGTGGTATGATAACATTGAGGCCGGGGCCTGTACTGCCATGGGTGCTACAACAACTGCTCAGTACACAATGTGGCATTGACCATGCCACAGTGTCCAACTGCAATGAGTAGTAAGCTATGTAGCGTTGCTTACTTCCATGCTGTTGCATCAAGACTGACGTCATATATCTCCGCTTACAATCTACAGTCCGACAACATGTGTTATGATTATTCGAGACCTAATACAGATGTTGAAGCTATCAATCGTTTTAGTCTGCAGAAAGTTGTTTCTGCTACTGTAATCCAGTGTAGTATGTGTTGTGCTGCCATAGGTGTATTAAAGATTAAGGCAGACAATACAGCAGATTCAGAAGCATTGTTTGGTAACCAGCTTTGACAAATGTTAGTTGGCACAGAAAGGACTTCATTCCCTTCTTGGTAGTTGGCTTGGGTGCTTGTGAAATTGCTACCTTCCTATCGCCATGTAATGTTCTACCCTACTTGGATACCACATATCCCAGGTACTTGACCTGTATTCTCTGTAGTTGCAATTTATGCTTGCTTACTTTATGTTCCTGTTCTGCTGAATATCTCAATGATGCTATTGTATCTTCCATACATTGCTGCTGGGTAGGGGCCGCAAGCAGAATATCATCCACATAAAGTAGAACTTGACTGGCCCCGGTGTAGTAAACACCGGAATGTAGGTAGCCATCTCCTGTGGGAATATCGTTGTACTTTCACAGTATCCCGCGATAGCCGGGTATGGCTGTATCTGTTACCCTGAATGTAAATGCAAAGCAACACGGACTATCTGGATGTATAGGTATTGCAAAGGAAGCATAGCTTATATGTACCACGGTAAGATACTTCTGTGGCGTGTTCATAGCATTCAATATTGTGTGTGGGTCTGGCACCATCGGTACCCTAGGTATTATTACATGATTTACAGCTTGTAAATCCTGTACCATCCGCCATTCCCCATTTGTTTTCCGATCAGAAGATACAGGGGTATTGCATGGTGAATAGTGATTACTTTGTAGATGGGGAATTCACTCTGTGACTTTACAGATATCATCTGGTGTCCACGGTCTATACACTACAGGGGTTGGGTCCTGGCCTTCCTGTCCTGCATGAGGGTTTGGTACTTCAATTAATTGACAGATATCCTCACTCTGTTCTAGTGACTGTCTTCTTACTCGAGTGTCCCTAGGTATGTTACGAGTTCGGGATGTGGTTTCAATAGCTTCTCTTACATTTGGTCGTTGTGATACCTCTGTTGCCACAGGATAACCTGCGGGGCGACTAGCCTCCCCTCCTGCTTCATATCCTGGATGTGGTATCGGAGGTGGTAGAGGGGCTGTCGCTACTACTGTATTATTATCTCCTTTGTGTACGTATGATGCTTTCAAGATTTGTAGTGCTCTGTTCCCTTCGGTTCACTACCTCAATCCACCTATGTGCATGACGGATACCCAATTGTCGCTGTTTTGTCGCCTGCACATCTTAGGGCTGCCACCTTTTCATATGCACAATGTGGGACATTAGTGTTCGTAACGTGTAATTTGCCAAGAAAAAGCATACCCACGGCCAGTACATAGGACAGGATTTCACTTTTTGCCAGGAGAGCTACCAATTGTTGTAGCATTTCAGTTGCTTATTCTGTTTATTATGATATTTTGTTGTTCCAGATACAAAATTACTGTTTTATGCTACCATTTGAAAAGATATCTGGGAAATGTTTGTCCTGAGATATCAGGACATTTGCCATTTGTTCGGTTTGTTTGCAGGACATAACTGGCCAAAGAGGGACTGTCCCTCACAGGGTGGGACAAGTGTTTACCCTAGAACATGTGCATCACATTTTCAGGGATTACATTTTTCAGTAATGATATTGTGTCTAATATACCATCAATGTCATATTTATTACCCCATTTTGCTGGATATCTCACATTATGTGCTCTCTGCGATTGCATATAGTTCACGTCACCCGTCAAACGCGGATCACATGATCTGTTTGTTCACTAATCTCCCATATCCTCTACACGACTGCTACGTACCTCTTCTCTCGTACCACGTGGTATCTCCTTCCCTGTATCCACTGTAGTGTCTACAATGACTATTTACTCTGCTGTGTGTTCCCCTGACCTATGTTCAGATTTAACACTATTTGGATTGGTCTTCGACCCGCTATCACAACTGTTAACAGAAACACAATGTAGTCTGGTCCCTGATCTATAATGGAGACAAAGAGGCAAACACTCCTTACCTGAGCCTCCTGTTTAAGGCTGCACGTTTTCTTCTTGTGATCCAGTTTTCCGCTTTTCAGCCACAGATCAGACAGCAGACAGCCTCTTTACACACAACAATTCAGTCGGAGGTCTTTTCATTCAAGAAGAACCATTTAGGCAAATTCTCCTGCGTAGATGTCTAACCACCCATGCACTCTGACCTGTAGCTTTCCAAGGGAATTCCGGATTACAAGAATCACAATGTCAAATAGGTTGTCAAAACCAGACTGTAGTTATCAGTAGGCTTTTCTAAGTGACAGTCAATAACACAGGAGGCTCGGGTTCACAACGTTTTAGTAGTGTACACAGGCAGGCTAAATAATATACAGTCCAAGTATGAGAGTTTTGTCTGACTCTATACAGTAAGCAATTTCTTTATATAGTGTTTACAATCAGCTTTTGCCCACCTTACTGACGTGGTCGGTCACAGGGCATTTCCATCACTATGGTCCGCAATAGTCTATACATACGTGGGTGCTGGAGTTGTGCTTTTAAAATGTTTTCCCATGAGAATAACACAGCCTTGCAAGGCACCTTGTCAATTACAGTGTCCTTCTGTGATTGTAGCTGTTTCAAGGACCCTGACTGTTCCGATACAGTAGTCAGTTAATTTCTTAATACCTTGCTTTGTCTCTGGTAAGGAGTTGTACTCTTATCTTCGATAGAGCTCACAAGGCCATCCTCCTCAGGGGAAGGGGTGATGTTATGCATGTACAGACATTTATTGTTCTGTAACCCAGCAGATAATTAATGCTGACAGACATAAGCCTGCTGTAGTGGTTACTGCCAGGGCCAGAATTCCATCACACTACAGCTTAGCTTCACCAATTACATGCAGGATCAGTTCTACTGCCATATTGTACGGTACAATTCAATGCTTTATATAGTATTTCGAGTCTAAACTGGCACTTCATATCTGTTTCTATATATATTTTTCAAACAACATCTATCCGGCCATATGCATGTTGTTCCGTCCTTTACCTTGACCGTGTGTATTTGGCCGTCCGGCAATGCTACTCTCCACATGTGATGTCCCACCTTCCCCTTCTTTGCCTGTAGCACCCTGTTAGGACGTCCTGTTTGGTAGGCACGTGTTCCGCTATATGTGATCGACTTCTCTGCATAGCTAATCATCGATGCGGTGGTTCAACAACCCGACTTGTCCACATGTGTACAGTTATGTGCACCGTGTCGTATGCAAACATATATGGTTTCGACGGGTACATACCACATGCGGGATGTACACATTCTGCAGACACATTCACATGCTGCCATTTCCATATCTGTACCTGAGGTGGGTTGGTGACATGTGGGTACGATTTGCCCGCGTGGCATTGCCTAACACAAACATCTTACCACATTTCAGGTATGCACATTGTGTGTGGGTGTATAGCTGCACACGGATGCTAGCAGGTTTGGGTGCACAGGTGTACATGGGTGGACTGACATGCTACAATGAGGCTATTGTATATTACATCTGAATGCATGGGTTCTGCTTCTGGATATTACACTTCAACATACGCCATCCAGTGTATGCGACAGAGACGTTGCTGGGTGTGGGATATGTTGCTATGCACATGTTTGCCTGTGTTTAAGGTATCTTGATTCCTTCCTGTTGTTATGTCAACACAGCTACCCGGCTATGTACTCTCACTACTGCTTGTGACCATTATGGTTGGCACCTTTTCCAATGCCCATAGTGGGACATGTTTTGTGGAAACTTCGGATTTTGCAGGACAACACATACCCACGGCAAGTGCAGTTGACAGAACTTCACTTGTTTGCCATACTATACGCTTATTCTGTTAGCATTTGGGTTCCTTATTCAGTTTCTTATGCCATGTATGTGTTTCATATACAAATTATATGTTTTATGCTACTATTACATGTATATTATGGGAATATTTTTGCCAGGGTGTCTCACGTCTTTTTCCATTTTTCAAATTTTTGCAGGGACACACCTGTCCAATCAGGGACTGTCCATGGCACATTGGGACAGCTGGTAACCCTGGTGACCATGCCCATGTCGCTACTGGGGTTGCCACCTTTTCCAGTTGCCAAGGTGGGATATTTCCGGGACTCACATGTGACTTTACAGGCCGACACATACACACGGTCACTATATAGCATAGAACTTCACTTGTTTGCCTAAATATAAGCTTATTGTTGTGGCAGTTTGGTTGCTTATTCTGTTTCTTGTGACATTTAGGTATTTCAGTTACAGAAATAACCAATTCATGCTACCATTACATTAAATACGGGATATCATTATGTCCTACAATCTTAGCACATTTGCCATTTTTAATATGTTTTTTCGGGACACACCTGCCCATAGAGGGACTGCCCCTCCCAAAGTGGGACAGGTGGTGACCTTAGTCGCTACTCCTATGTCGGTGCGGCACGCTGACATGCTGCTGTACACCTTCTCTGAGTATAACCACTGACGGTGCATTGCGTGACAAATGCGGTCTTATGCGTATCCTTTGCTCCTTGGACGGGTACACTTAAGCCTTCGTGGCTTGTATTTGCTTCTCCGTTTAGTTGGGATGGGTACTATGTTGCATACTCTACGTGCGTTTCATTCTGCACGGGCCCTGGCTGCTGCCATTACTATTATGGGCGGACCGTGGCAGTCAGCACATTAGGTTGCTCACCGCATGCCGGCTTAGCCACGCCTCCGGACGCATCCTACCTGGGCTCGCTCACGTACACTACGCGCGTGTCTGTGGTTGCGGTGCACTCTCATTAATATGCATATGGCGCTACTGCGCCGGCTATTCACTGCACCGCCAGCGCAGACCTTACGCCGGCCTTGCGCCGAGCTTCGTGAATCCCGGGGAGTATCTTGCTTTCAAGTACAAGTCAATCTGTTCTTACACAGTGTCAGGTGGTTACTGTTTCCAAGTTGCTTAACTCTGCTTCAGACTCAAACAAGGCTAATACAATCTCTTCTTTTGTGTTCTCACACCTTTTGTTCCTTAAGATAAACAATTTTAGAAAGGTCTTTTAGTTATAAATAAATTCATGCAGTGAGCTCCGAGTTCTTCCTTCATCTTCCAGGTATTATCTCCCTAGTAGCCAAGAATATGTCTTTTATTCAGGGGTCTCCACCACTTTCTTTACTGGTTTCAGCTAATCATTTCCTTGTTTATATTTTCCTAAACAATATATATGACACCATGTTATTAACCTTTTAGTTATTTGTAAATTTCTGTCTGCAGACAGGTACTTGTGTTTTTTGCACATGGCACACCCTCCCTTTACATCCAGATGTCTTTACTTTTTTCACCTTACTGACTCCTATAGTAGTGGAACTAAAGGCTCTGTGCAATAAAAAACATATCTGCCTTATTAACAGTGAGACGGCAGTTTTAAGCAGCTTATTCTTACTTAAAGCAGGGGAATAAATGCTTTTTTTTGTCTTACCACTTCAAATGGTAAGTTGGAGAAAATAGAAATCC
Source organism: Protopterus annectens (assembly GCF_019279795.1). Taxonomy (NCBI): domain Eukaryota; kingdom Metazoa; phylum Chordata; order Ceratodontiformes; family Protopteridae; genus Protopterus; species Protopterus annectens. The sequence goes on along the minus strand of NC_056744.1, from coordinate 102,524,382 downwards.
TTTAACATTCACATATAGTTTTTATTCCTTCCTGCAGCTAACAAGACTTATTTTTGATCTCCAGATTAAAGCAAACAAACAAATACTTAAAAATAAATCATGGAGTGTTTTTACTGTTAGTCACTTGTCCTTGCAGCAACCCTGTGATTTCTATCAAAGTACAATTTTGCCCATGTTTATTTTCTAATAAATTTGGAGGGATAGAGTGCACTAAAGTTTCCAGGCCCTTCTGTGAGTCCCATGCTTCAGGAACACCCATTATTTGAAGGTTCTTCAATCTAGCACTCATTTCAAAATCTAGTAACTGTTCCTTCATACTGGTATTTATAGACTCCATTGCTTTAATAGTGTCCTTGTTTTTTTTTCATGTTCAAAATTTAATGCACACACTTTTTCTTCTAAGATTTTAATCTGATTTGAATGGGTTGCTGCTTGTTCTAGTGAAAAGGTTATAGATGAATGAACCTGGGCCACTTGATTAACTGCTTACTCCAATTTATTCAGTTTTAACAAATGAAGGAAAGTTTGCCATGTAAGACATCACAACTGCTTTTAGGCTGATTTTCAGTCAATGGAGTGTTCACGTGTATCTTGTTGGTTTGTTGTTAACTCACCAGGATTCTCAGGAGCCTGTTTACCATTTCCCACAGAAATATTCGATTCATATGACCAGCTACTTTCTCCATAGAGTGAGAAATGAACATGTTATTTGCTAAGCCCTTTCATGAAGTATCCGCACCAGTGATAGCAGGTCTATCCAATAAAGCTATTACTTTCACAGCAGACTTTTCAGTGATGAAAATTTGCATACTCTTGGAGATTGGGAATTTGGCAACTTTTGAATCTGCTCTTACTCTCAAATTCTTATTCTGAAATGGGACCTTTTCCATTTTTTTAAAGTCAAGTGGGTTCAACAAAAAAAAAAATAATAATAAAAAAAATAAAATGCTCTTTCACGAGGCAACCTATTCACACCCAGTGCTGCTGTTGTCTGGATTGCTGAACATTATGTCATAAGCATCCATGACTCCTTCTCTTTAGCAAATTTTGCTTTTTAATTGTAGCACTGTCACAGCTTTTTTTCTGGGTTGATTGTAGGTTTGTGAGGATCTGAGACGCATGCAATAAAGTAGGAAGCAGATGTTTTTGCAAGTGGTTCTATAGTCTTTCTATGGTAAAAGGCTTGATTCAATAAAGCAGACTGAGCTTTTAATGTTGGTTTTTGACAGCTGATTAGATATGAATGTTAACTTGCATATTTTTGTCTAAATGGAAACCTAAACAGTTATCTTTATCTTTGCTTTGTCAGCAGAGATTAGACTACAGTCAGATTTGGCCTGAGTAAAGGACTTTGGAGTGAGTAGTAGTAGTTTAGTATTTTAATTTTTTTTTTAGGATTTAGTGGGAGTTCTGAGTTGTCTAGTTAAGCCTCTATACAAGAAAATGATTATTGGGTCTATTCTTCAAGTTTGGGCAGTTTGGGGGTGGAGAAGATGAGGGAGGTGTCATCTGCCTGTTAAATCAAGGTGGCATGCCTGGCAGTGGAGTGGAGGTAATTTATAAATATGTTGACCGGTAGAGGCCTGAGAATGGAGCCTTGTGGTACACCTATGTTAAAATGGGAGAAGGGAGGAATATTCATTCTGCTGCTTTACAGCTTGATACCTGTATGTGATAGTAACTACTGCTACCTGTATGTAATGCTAACTACTGATACCCGTATGTGATGGCAACTACTGACACCTGTATGTGCTGATAATTACTGATACCTGTATGTGATGATAACTACTGATAGCTGTATGTGATGGTAACTACTCATACCTGTATGTAATGGTAACTACTGATACCTGTATATGATGGTAACTACTGATACCTGTATGTAATGGTAACTACTGATACCTGTATGTGATGGTAACTACTGATAACTGTATGTAATGGTAACTACGATACCTGTATTTGATGGTAACTACTGATACCTGTATGTGATGGTAACTACTGATAACTGTATGTAATGGTAACTACGATACCTGTATGTGATGGTAACTACTGATACCTGTATATGATGGTAACTACTGATACCTGTATGTGATGGTAACTACTGATAACTGTATGTAATGGTAACTACGATACCTGTATGTGATGGTAACTACTGATACCTGTATGTGATGGCAACTACTGACACCTGTATGTGCTGATAATTACTGATACCTGTATGTGATGATAACTACTGATAGCTGTATGTGATGGTAACTACTCATACCTGTATGTAATGGTAACTACTGATACCTGTATATGATGGTAACTACTGATACCTGTATGTAATGGTAACTACTGATACCTGTATGTGATGGTAACTACTGATAACTGTATGTAATGGTAACTACGATACCTGTATTTGATGGTAACTACTGATACCTGTATGTAATGGTAACTACTGATACCTGTATGTGATGGTAACTACTGATACCTGTCTGTAATGGTAACTACTGATACCTGTATGTGATGGTAACTACTGATACCTATATGTAATGGTAACTACTGATACCTGTATGTGATGGTAACTACTGATATCTGTATGTAATGACAACTACTGATACCTGTATGTAATGGTAACTACTGATACCTGTATGTAATGGTAACTACTGATACCTGTATGTGATGGTAACTACTGATACTTGTATGTAGTGGTAACTGTTGATATCTGTATGTGATGGTAACTACTGATACCTGTATGTAGTGGTAACTACTGATACCTGTATGTGCAGATAACTACTGATACCTGTATGTGATGGTAACTACTGATACCTGTATGTGATGGTAACTACTGATACCTGTATGTAATGGTAACTACTGATATCTGTATGTGATGGTAACTACTGATACCTGTATGTAATGGTAACTACTGATATCTGTATGTGATGGTAACTACTGATACCTGTATGTGATGGTAACTACTGATACCTGTATGTAATGGTAACTACTGATACCTGTGTGCAATGCTAACTACTGATACCTGTATGCGATGGTAACTACTAATATTTGTATGTAATGGTAACTACTGATACCTGTATGTGATGGTAACTACTGATACCTGTATGTAATGGTAACTACTGATACCTGTATGTGATGGTAAATACTGATACCTGTATGTGATGGTAACTAATGATACCTGTATGTAAGGGTAACTGCTGATACCTGTATGTGATGGTAACTATTGATACCTGTATGTAATGGTAACTACTGATACCTGTATGTGATGGCAACTACTGATACATGCATGTAATGGTAACTACTAATACCTGTATGTGATGGTAACTACTGATACCTGTATGTGATGGTAAATACTGATACCTGTATGTGATGGTAACTAATGATACCTGTATGTAAGGGTAACTGCTGATACCTGTATGTGATGGTAACTATTGATACCTGTATGTAATGGTAACTACTGATACCTGTATGTGATGGCAACTACTGATACATGCATGTAATGGTAACTACTGATACCTGTATGTAATGGTAACTAAAGATACCTGTATGTAATGTCAACTACTGATACCTGTATGTAATGGTAACTACTGATACCTGTATTTGATGGTAACTACTGATACTTGTATGTAATGGTAACTACTGATACCTCTATGTGATGGTAACTACTGATACCTGTATGTAATGGCAACTACTGATACCTGTATGTAATGGTAACTACTGACACCTGTATGTAATGGTAACTACTGATTCCTCTATGTGATGGTAACTACTGACACCTGTATGTAATGGTAACAACGATACCTCTATGTGATGGTAACTACTGATACCTGTATGTAATGGTAACTACTGATACCTGTATGTGATGGTAACTACTGATACCTGTATGTAATGGTAACTACTGATATCTGTATGTGATGGTAACTACTGATATCTGTATGTAATGACAACTACTGATACCTGTATGTAATGGTAACTACTGATACCTGTATGTAATGGTAACTACTGATACCTGTATGTAATGGTAACTACTGATACCTGTATGTGATGGTAACTACTGATATCTGTATGTAATGACAACTACTGATACCTGTATGTAATGGTAACTACTGATACCTGTATGTATTGGTAACTACTGATACCTGTATGTGATGGTAACTACTGATACTTGTATGTAGTGGTAACTGTTGATATCTGTATGTGATGGTAACTACTGATACCTGTATGTAATGGTAACTACTGATACCTCTATGTGATGGTAACTACTGATACCTGTATGTAATGGTAACTACTGATACCTGTATGTGCAGATAACTACTGATACCTGTATGGGATGGTAACTACTGATACCTGTATGTGATGGTAACTACTGATACCTGTATGTAATGGTAACTACTGATACCTGTATGTGATGGTAACTACTGATACCTGTATGTAATGGTAACTACTGATACCTGTATGTGATGGTAACTACTGATATTTGAATGTAATGGTAACTACTGATACCTGTATGTGATGGTAACTACTGATACCTGTATGTAATTTAAGTACTGATACCTGTATTTAATGGTAACTACTAATACATGTACGTGATGTTAACTACTGATACTTGTATTTAATGGTAAATACTGATACCTTTATGTGATGGTAACTACTGATAGCTGTATGTAATACTAACTACTGATACCTGTATGTGATTGTAACTACTAATACCTGTATGATATGGTAACTACTGATACCTGTATGTGCTTATAACTACTGATACCTGTATATGATGATAACTACTGATAGCTGTATGTGATGGTAACTACTGATACCTGTATGTAATGGTAACTACTGATACCTGTATGTGATGGTAACTACTGATACATGTATGTAATGGTAACTACTGATACCTGTATGTGATGGTAACTACTGATACCTGTATGTAATGGTAACTACTATACCTGTATTTGATGGTAACTACTGATACCTCTATGCAATGGTAACTACTGATACCTGTATGTGATGGTAACTACTGATACCTGTATGTAATGGTAACTACTGATACCTGTATGTAATGGTAACTACCGATACCTGTATGTGATGGTAACTACTGATATCTGTATGTAATGACAACTACTGATACCTGTATGTAATGGTAACTACTGATACCTGTATGTAATGGTAACTACTGATACCTGTATGTGATGGTAAATACTGATACTTGTATGTGATGGTAACTACTGATATCTGTATGTGATGGTAACTACTGATACCTTTATGTAATGGTAACTACTGATACCTGTATGTAATGGTAACTACTGATACCTGTATGTGCAGATAACTTCTGATACATGTATGTGATGGTAACTACTGATACCTGTATGTGATGGTAACTACTGATACCTGTATGTAATGACAACTACTGATACCTGTATGTAATGGTAACTACTGATACCTGTATGTGATGGTAACTACTGATACCTGTATGATGGTAACTACTGATACCTGTATGCGATGGTAACTACTGATACTTGTATGTAATGGTAACTACTGATATCTGTATGTAATGGTAACTACTGATACCTGTATGTGATGGTAACTACTGATACCTGTATGTGATAGTAACTACTGATACCTGTGTGTAATGGTAATTACTGATACCTTTATGTGATGGCAACTACTGATACCTGTATGTGATGGTAACTACTGATACCTGTATGTAATGGTAACTACTGATACCTGTATGTGATGGTAACTACTGATACCTGTATGTGATGGTAACTACTGATACCTGTGTGCAATGGTAACTACTGATACCTGTATGCGATGGTAACTACTGATATTTGTATATAATGGTAACTACTGATACCTGTATGTGATGGTAACTACTGATACCTGTATGTAATGGTAACTACTGATACCTGTATGTGATGATAACTACTGATACCTGTATGTGATGGTAACTAATGATACCTGTATGTAAGGGTAACTGCTGATACTTGTATGTGATGGTAACTACTGATACCTGTATGTAATGGTAACTACTGATACCTGTATGTGATGGCAACTACTGATACATGCATGTAATGGTAACTACTAATACCTGTATGTAATGGTAACTAAAGATACCTGTATGTAATGTCAACTACTGATACCTGTATGTAATGGTAACTACTGATACCTGTATTTGATGGTAACTACTGATACTTGTATGTAATGGTAACTACTGATACCTGTATGTGATGGTAACTACTGATACCTGTATGTAATGGTAACTACTGATACCTGTATGTGATGGTAACTACTGATACCTGTATGTAATGGTAACTACTGATACCTGTATGTGATGGTAACTACTGATACCTGTATGTAATGGTAACTACTGATACCTGTATGTGATGGTAACTACTGATATCTGTATGTAATGACAACTACTGATACCTGTATGTAATGGTAACTACTGATACCTGTATGTAATGGTAACTACTGATACCTGTATGTGATGGAAACTACTGATACTTGTATGTAGTGGTAACTGTTGATATCTGTATGTGATGGTAACTACTGATACCTGTATGTAATGGTAACTACTGATACCTCTATGTGATGGTAACTACTGATACCTGTATGTAATGGTAACTACTGATACCTGTATGTGATGGTGACTACTGATACCTGTATGTAATGGTAAATACTGATACCTGTATGTGATGGTAATTACTGATATTTGAATGTAATGGTAACTACTGATACCTGTATGTGATGGTAACTACTGATACCTGTATGTAATTTAAGTACTGATACCTGTATTTAATGGTAACTACTAATACATGTACGTGATGTTAACTACTGATACCTGTATTTAATGGTAAATACTGATACCTTTATGTGATGGTAACTACTGATAGCTGTATGTAATACTAACTACTGATACCTGTATGTGATTGTAACTACTAATACCTGTATGAGATGGTAACTACTGATACCTGTATGTGCTGATAACTACTGATACCTGTATATGATGATAACTACTGATAGCTGTATGTGATGGTAACTACTGATACCTGTATGTAATGGTAACTACTGATACCTGTATGTGATGGTAACTACTGATACCTGTATGTAATGGTAACTACTATACCTGTATTTGATGGTAACTATTGATACCTCTATGCAATGGTAACTACTGATACCTGTATGTGATGGTAACTACTGATACCTGTATGTAATGGTAACTACTGATATCTGTATGTGATGGTAACTACTGATACCTTTATGTAATGGTAACTACTGATACCTGTATGTAATGGTAACTACTGATACCTGTATGTGCAGATAACTTCTGATACATGTATGTGATGGTAACTACCGAAACCTCTATGTGATGGTAACTACTGATATCTGTATGTAATGACAACTACTGATACCTGTATGTAATGGTAACTACTGATACCTGTATGTAATGGTAACTACTGATACCTGTATGTGATGGTAACTACTGATACTTGTATGTGATGGTAACTACTGATATCTGTATGTGATGGTAACTACTGATACCTTTATGTAATGGTAACTACTGATACCTGTATGTAATGGTAACTACTGATACCTGTATGTGCAGATAACTTCTGATACATGTATGTGATGGTAACTACTGATACCTGTATGTGATGGTAACTACTGATACCTGTATGTAATGACAACTACTGATACCTGTATGTAATGGTAACTACTGATACCTGTATGTGATGGTAACTACTGATACCTGTATGCGATGGTAACTACTGATACCTGTATGCGATGGTAACTACTGATACTTGTATGTAATGGTAACTACTGATATCTGTATGTAATGGTAACTACTGATACCTGTATGTGATGGTAACTACTGATACATGTATGTGATAGTAACTACTGATACCTGTGTGTAATGGTAATTACTGATACCTTTATGTGATGGCAACTACTGATACCTGTATGTGATGGCAACTACTGATACCTGTATGTAATGGTAACTACTGATACCTGTATGTAATGGTAACTACTGATACCTGTATGTGATGGTAACTACTGATACTTGTATGTAGTGGTAACTGCTGATATCTGTATGTGATGGTAACTACTGATACCTGTATGTAATGGTAACTACTGATACCTCTATGTGATGGTAACTACTGATACCTGTATGTAATGGTAACTACTGATACCTGTATGTGCAGATAACTACTGATACCTGTATGGGATGGTAACTACTGATACCTGTATGTGATGGTAACTACTGATACCTGTATGTAATGGTAACTACTGATACCTGTATGTGATGGTAACTACTGATACCTGTATGTAATGGTAACTACTGATACCTGTATGTGATGGTAACTACTGATATTTGAATGTAATGGTAACTACTGATACCTGTATGTGATGGTAACTACTGATACCTGTATGTAATTTAAGTACTGATACCTGTATTTAATGGTAACTACTAATACATGTACGTGATGTTAACTACTGATACTTGTATTTAATGGTAAATACTGATACCTTTATGTCATGGTAACTACTGATAGCTGTATGTAATACTAACTACTGATACCTGTATGTGATTGTAACTACTAATACCTGTATGATATGGTAACTACTGATACCTGTATGTGCTTATAACTACTGATACCTGTATATGATGATAACTACTGATAGCTGTATGTGATGGTAACTACTGATACCTGTATGTAATGGTAACTACTGATACCTGTATGTGATGGTAACTACTGATACATGTATGTAATGGTAACTACTGATACCTGTATGTGATGGTAACTACTGATACCTGTATGTAATGGTAACTACTATACCTGTATTTGATGGTAACTACTGATACCTCTATGCAATGGTAACTACTGATACCTGTATGTGATGGTAACTACTGATACCTGTATGTAATGGTAACTACTGATACCTGTATGTAATGGTAACTACCGATACCTGTATGCGATGGTAACTACTGATATCTGTATGTAATGACAACTACTGATACCTGTATGTAATGGTAACTACTGATACCTGTATGTAATGGTAACTACTGATACCTGTATGTGATGGTAAATACTGATACTTGTATGTGATGGTAACTACTGATATCTGTATGTGATGGTAACTACTGATACCTTTATGTAATGGTAACTACTGATACCTGTATGTAATGGTAACTACTGATACCTGTATGTGCAGATAACTTCTGATACATGTATGTGATGGTAACTACTGATACCTGTATGTGATGGTAACTACTGATACCTGTATGTAATGACAACTACTGATACCTGTATGTAATGGTAACTACTGATACCTGTATGTGATGGTAACTACTGATACCTGTATGCGATGGTAACTACTGATACCTGTATGCGATGGTAACTACTGATACTTGTATGTAATGGTAACTACTGATATCTGTATGTAATGGTAACTACTGATACCTGTATGTGATGGTAACTACTGATACCTGTATGTGATAGTAACTACTGATACCTGTGTGTAATGGTAATTACTGATACCTTTATGTGATGGCAACTACTGATACCTGTATGTGATGGTAACTACTGATACCTGTATGTAATGGTAACTACTGATACCTGTATGTGATGGTAACTACTGATACCTGTATGTGATGGTAACTACTGATACCTGTATGTGATGGTAACTACTGATACCTGTGTGCAATGGTAACTACTGATACCTGTATGCAATGGTAACTACTGATATTTGTATATAATGGTAACTACTGATACCTGTATGTGATGGTAACTACTGATACCTGTATGTAATGGTAACTACTGATACCTGTATGTGATGATAACTACTGATACCTGTATGTGATGGTAACTAATGATACCTGTATGTAAGGGTAACTGCTGATACTTGTATGTGATGGTAACTACTGATACCTGTATGTAATGGTAACTACTGATACCTGTATGTGATGGCAACTACTGATACATGCATGTAATGGTAACTACTAATACCTGTATGTAATGGTAACTAAAGATACCTGTATGTAATGTCAACTACTGATACCTGTATGTAATGGTAACTACTGATACCTGTATTTGATGGTAACTTCTGATACTTGTATGTAATGGTAACTACTGATACCTGTATGTGATGGTAACTACTGATACCTGTATGTAATGGTAACTACTGATACCTGTATGTGATGGTAACTACTGATACCTGTATGTAATGGTAACTACTGATACCTGTATGTGATGGTAACTACTGATACCTGTATGTAATGGTAACTACTGATACCTGTATGTGATGGTAACTACTGATATCTGTATGTAATGACAACTACTGATACCTGTATGTAATGGTAACTACTGATACCTGTATGTAATGGTAACTACTGATACCTGTATGTGATGGAAACTACTGATACTTGTATGTAGTGGTAACTGTTGATATCTGTATGTGATGGTAACTACTGATACCTGTATGTAATGGTAACTACTGATACCTCTATGTGATGGTAACTACTGATACCTGTATGTAATGGTAACTACTGATACCTGTATGTGATGGTAACTACTGATACCTGTATGTAATGGTAACTACTGATACCTGTATGTGATGGTAACTACTGATATTTGAATGTAATGGTAACTACTGATACCTGTATGTGATGGTAACTACTGATACCTGTATGTAATTTAAGTACTGATACCTGTATTTAATTGTAACTACTAATACATGTACGTGATGTTAACTACTGATACCTGTATTTAATGGTAAATACTGATACCTTTATGTGATGGTAACTACTGATAGCTGTATGTAATACTAACTACTGATACCTGTATGTGATTGTAACTACTAATACCTGTATGAGATGGTAACTACTGATACCTGTATGTGCTGATAACTACTGATACCTGTATATGATGATAACTACTGATAGCTGTATGTGATGGTAACTACTGATACCTGTATGTAATGGTAACTACTGATACCTGTATGTGATGGTAACTACTGATACCTGTATGTAATGGTAACTACTATACCTGTATTTGATGGTAACTATTGATACCTCTATGCAATGGCAACTACTGATACCTGTATGTGATGGTAACTACTGATACCTGTATGTAATGGTAACTACTGATATCTGTATGTGATGGTAACTACTGATACCTTTATGTAATGGTAACTACTGATACCTGTATGTAATGGTAACTACTGATACCTGTATGTGCAGATAACTTCTGATACATGTATGTGATGGTAACTACCGAAACCTCTATGTGATGGTAACTACTGATATCTGTATGTAATGACAACTACTGATACCTGTATGTAATGGTAACTACTGATACCTGTATGTAATGGTAACTACTGATACCTGTATGTGATGGTAACTACTGATACTTGTATGTGATGGTAACTACTGATATCTGTATGTGATGGTAACTACTGATACCTTTATGTAATGGTAACTACTGATACCTGTATGTAATGGTAACTACTGATACCTGTATGTGCAGATAACTTCTGATACATGTATGTGATGGTAACTACTGATACCTGTATGTGATGGTAACTACTGATACCTGTATGTAATGACAACTACTGATACCTGTATGTAATGGTAACTACTGATACCTGTATGTGATGGTAACTACTGATACCTGTATGCGATGGTAACTACTGATACCTGTATGCGATGGTAACTACTGATACTTGTATGTAATGGTAACTACTGATATCTGTATGTAATGGTAACTACTGATACCTGTATGTGATGGTAACTACTGATACATGTATGTGATAGTAACTACTGATACCTGTGTGTAATGGTAATTACTGATACCTTTATGTGATGGCAACTACTGATACCTGTATGTGATGGCAACTACTGATACCTGTATGTAATGGTAACTACTGATACCTGTATGTGATGGTAACTACTGATACCTGTATGTGATGGCAACTACTGATACCTGTATGTGATGGTAACTACTGATACTTGTATGTGATGGCAACTACTGATACCTGTATGTAATGGTAACTACTGATACCTGTATGTGATGGTAACTACTGATACCTGTATGTAATGCTAACTACTGATACCTGTATGTGATGGTAACTACTGTTACCTGTTTCTAATGGTAACTACTGATACCTGTATGTGATGGTAACTACTGATACCTGTATGTAATGGTAACTACTTATACCTGTATGTGATGGTAACTACTGATACCTGTATGTAATGGTAACTACTGATACCTGTATGTGACGGTAACTACTGATACCTGTATGTAATGGCAACTACTGATACCTGTATGTAATGGTAACTTCTTATACCTGTAGGTTATGGCAACTACTGATACCTGTATGTAATTGTAACTAATGATACCTGTATGTAATGGCAACTACTGATACCTGTATGTGATGGTAACGACTGATACCTGTATGTAATGGTAACTACTGATACCTGTATGTGATGATAACTACTGATACCTGTTTGTGATGGTAACTACTGATACCTGTACATGATGGTAACTACTGATACCTGTACGTAATGGCAACTACTGATACCTGTATGTAATGGTAACTACTGTTACCTGTATATGATGGTAACTACTGATACCTGTATGTGATGGTAACTACTGATACCTGTATGTGATGGTAACCACTGATACCTGTATGTGATCGTAACTACTGATACCTGTATGTAATGGTAACTACTGATTCCTGTATATGATGGTAACTACTGATACCTGTATGTGATGGTAACTACTGATACCTGTATGTGATGGTAACCACTGATACCTGTATGTGATCATAACTACTGATACCTGTATGTAATGGTAACTACTGATACCTGTATGTGATGGTAACTACTGATACCTGTATGTGATGGTAACTACTGATACCTGTATGTAATGGTAACTACTGATACCTGTATGTAATGTCAACTACTGATACCTATATATGATGGTAACTACTGATAACTGTATGTGATGTTAACTACTGATACCTGTATGTAATGGTAACTACTGATACCTTTGTGTAATGGTAACTACTGATATCTGAATGTAATGGTAACTACTGCTACCTGTATGGGATGGTAACTACTGATACCTGTATGTAATGGTAACTACTGATACCTTTGTGTAATGGTAACCACTGATATCTGTATGTAATGGTAACTACTGATACTAAGAGTAGTGCTACTGAATCCCAGAAGTCTAAACCTCAAGATGCACGCACTCGAAACTCTCCTTAGCATGGAGAACATCGATATCTGTGCAGTAACAGAAACCTGGTTCAAGGCTCCTGAGAGCACCCCAGCACTACCAGGTTATACCTCATACCATGCTTTTCGGCCTCAAAACTTCTACCGAACCACAAAAGGAGGAGGAGTATCAATATTCGTCAAAGATACCCACACCTCCAGGTTGGTGGCACAGCACGAAGCATCAGAGACTATCCATGTGCAACTAACTGTGGGTAAAACTGCCTTCCAGTTTATAGCCTGCTACAGACCACCCTCCCAAACACAGGAACCCCACTTGGCCTTCCTGAGAATACTGGAAAATATGAAGGTCTCTCCAAACACCATTATATTGGGCGATTTCAACTACCCAGCCATAGACTGGGAGCATTACTCTAGCTCCAACACCCTAGCCCAAAGGTTCTTAGAATTTATAAACTCAAATGCTATGGAACAACTTGTTACCACTCCCACAAGAGGGGAAAACATACTGGACCTGATCATCACCAACATGGGGACACTATGCTCCAGACCAGAAGTGTATCCCTCACTGGTAAGATCAGACCATAAACTAATCTCACTGGATATTCACATCCTGACCCCATCCCCTGCCCAGAAAACCACAGTGAAAACCTTCTCTAAAGCAAATTTCACATGCCTCAAAACTGAGGCGAAATCCTTCAAAGCCCCTGGGCCTGTGGAAAATACGGCCCAGACCGCAGAATCCTTTATAAACGCATTCTATGAACACCTTCAGGAATGCATGGATCATGCAATCCCAAATAAAACCAAGACCCAATCCTCCAAAGGCAGACGTCCTGTCTGGTGGACCCCAGCCATAAACAAACTATACAATAGAAGGAGGAAGCTACTACATGATAGAGCAAAATCCCAAAAAGGGAAGGCATCTCTGATCAGTATTAGCAAAAAACTACGGGCACTCATAAAATCGTCTAAGGCCTGCTTTGAGAGAAAAATTGCACAGGACACTAAGGGTAATCACAAGGCTTTCTTTAGTTATGTTCGGAACCTGGGTGGGAATTCCCAGATATGCTCAGAATTAGTCCAAAATGACAAAAAATACACCGAGCCCACAGACATTGCCAACATCCTAGCTGACAGGTTCAGTGCAAACTTCTCCCCCCTCTCCCCACCAAAAGGGCAAATATCTATCCCAACAGAGTGCTGCCCCCCTGACATCTCAGATGCTCAGGTAAGAGCCGCCCTCTCCAAAGCAAAAAACACAGCATCAATGGGACCAGATGGTGTCCCGGCTCGCCCTACATGAACTCCAAGAAGAGCGAAACCCAAACATAAAACTACTGTTCAATCTTAGCCTTACTACAGGATATGTACCCAAAGAGTGGCGTACAGCAACAGTGGTCCTGCTCCACAAAGGTGGTGCCTCAACGGATCCTGGAAACTATCGCCCCATAAGCCTGACTAGCTTGGTCTGCAAAGCTATGGAAAGGATCATCATGGACCTCATAAATAAAGATATTGGGGACCTACAGACACTGGATCCTACCCAGTTTGGCTTTGTTAAGGGCAGATCCTGCCTCTTAAATCTGGTCGATTTCTTTGAAACAGTCACCAAGGCCATTGACGAGGGGAAGGTGGTCCACACAGCCTACCTGGACCTCGCAAAAGCCTTCGATACAATACCCCACTCGGGCATTATAGATAAGCTCACCAGCTTAAATACAAACCCCTATGTCACTAGATGGGTTGCAAACTGGCTCAAGGACAGAACCCACATGGTTAGAATTGCTGGAGCCATGTCAGACTCCAAACCAGTTACAAGTGGCGTCCCACAAGGCTCAGTCCTGGGACCTCTCTTGTTCGGTATATATTTCTCGGTGGTACAGGCCAACACGGAAGGACTGTGACTGACCAAGTTCGCAGATGACTGCAAACTGGGCACCATAATCAACTCTCCAGCCGACACAAGCATCCTCCAAAAGGGCCTCATAGAAACAGACAACTGGTGCCAGAGCCATGGCCTCAAGCTAAACACCAAAAAGTGTATAGTCATCCCCTTTGGCAAAAACAAAGTGCCCACAAATTACCACATAGGTGGTAATCCATTAAATACAGAAGAAGTCATTAGGGACCTGGGGACCAAATTTGATAGCAATCTCTCATTTGACAACCACGTGGCCAAAGTGGTTAGAAAAACATTTTATATAGCCCACCTAATCATGAAGGGATTCACATCTAGATCAGGGGAAGTCATCGTACCTCTTTACTCATCCCTCATCAGGTCCATAATTGAGTACAATGCCCCTTTTGGGATGTACCTTACCAGACTCCTGCAGCAACTGGAAAGACCCCAAAAGTACCTCACCAAGAGGATCAAAGGGCTCAAACAGATGTCATATGCTGCCTGGTTAAAGAAACTCCAGTTCTACTCAGTGGCATACTGCCTGCTCAGAGGCGATCTGTGCCTGACGTATAAAGCCATGTCCAACCCGGAATTAATGGACTTGCTGCACCTCAGAAAATCCAAATCCCATCGAGCTACGCACTCGAGAGACTTGAACCTCAGCACTGAAATAAATAGGACATGCTGGTGGGACAGATTCATAACCCAGAGGCTCCCTTCACTCTGGAATAAAATCCCAGTCCAGGTTAGGCAGAGTCCCACATTGACTCTCTTCATGAGGAATCTTGATGAGTGGATGGGAGATCGTAGGGTTACCCCGGCTATCACTTCTGTGTCACTGTTAGACAGAGGCACAGTATACTAACATCAAAAAGAGCATAGCAAAATTAATTTAAAATGGGTGGCGAAAGCCAAACACACTCTGGCTAGGCTTATAAATGCCCTAGGGCAGATAGCCTAGTATGAACCTATAAACCTATGAACCTGTATGGGATGGTAACTACTGATACATGTATGTAATGGTAACTACTGATACCTGTATGTAATGGTAACTACTGATACCTGTATGAGATAGGAACTACTGATACCTGCTTGTGATGGTAACTACTGATACCTGTATGTGATGGTAAATAATGATACCTGTATGTAATGGTAACTACTGATATCTGTATGTGATGATAACTACTGATACCTGTATGTAATGGTAACTACTGATACCTGTATGTGATGGTAACTACGGTTACGTGTATTTGATGGTAACTAATGATACCTGTATGTAATGGCAACTACTGATACCTGAATGTAATGGTAACTACTGATACCGGTATGTGCTGATAACTACTGATACCTGTATGTAATGGTAACTACTGATACCTGTATGTGATGGTAACTACTGATATCTGTATGTAATGGTAACTACTGATACCTGTATGTGATAGTAACTACTGATACCTGTATGTAATGGTAACTACTGATGCCTGTATGTAATGTCAACTACTGATACCTGTATGTGATGTTAACTACTGATACCTGTATGTAATGGCAACTACTGATACCTGTATGTGATGGTAACTACTGATACTTGTATGTGATGGTAACTACTGTGATGGTAACTACTGATACCTGTATGTAATGGCAACTACTGATACCTGTATGTAATGGTAACTACTGATACCTGTATGTAATGGCAACTACAGATATCTGTATGTAATGGTAACTACTGATACCTGTATGTAATGGCAACTACTGATACCTGTATGCAATGGTAACTACTGATACCTGTATGTAATGGTAACTACTGATACCTGTATGTGATGGTAACTACTGATATCTGTATGTAATGGTAACTACTGATACATGTATGTGATGGTAACTACTGATACATGTATGTAATGGTAACTAATGATACATGTATGTGATGGTAACTACTGATACCTGTATGTGATGGTAACTACTGATACCTGTATATAATTGTAACTACTGATATATGTATGCAATGGTAACTACTGATACCTCTATGTAATGGTAACTACTGATACCTGTATGTGATGACAACTACTGATACCCTTATGCAATGGTAACTACTGATACCTGTATGTGATGGTAACTACTGATACCTGTATGTAATGGTAACTACTGATACCTGTATGCCATGGTAACTACTGATACCTGTATGTAATGGTAACTACTGATACCTGTATGTGATGGTAACTACTGTTACCTGCATGTGATGTTAACTACTGATACCTGCATGTAATGGTAACTACTGATACCTGTATGTGATGGTAACTACTGATACCTGTATGTAATGGTAACTACTGATATCTGCATGTGATGGTAACTACTGATACATGTATGTGACGGTAACTACTGATACATGTATGTAATGGTAACTACTGATACCTGTATGTGATGGTAACTACTGATACATGTATGTAATGGCAACTACTGATACCTGTATGTGATGGTAACTACTGATACCTGTATGTAATGGTAACTACTGATACCTGTATGTGATGGTAACGACTGATACCTGTATGTAATGGTAACTACTGATACATATATGTGATTGTAACGACTGATACCTGTATGTAATGGTAACTACTGATACCTGTATGTGATGGTAACTACTGATACCTGTATGTAATGGTAACTACTGATATCTGTATGTGATGGTAACTACTGATACCTGTATGTTATGGTAACTACTGATACCTGTATGAGATGGTAACTACTGATACTTGTATGTGCTGATAACTACTGATACGTGTATGTGATGATAACTACTGATACCTGTATGTGATGGTAACTACTGATACCTGTATGTGATGGTAACTACTGATACCTGTATGTAATGGTAACTACTGATTCCTCTATGTGATGGTAACTACTGACACCTGTATGTAATGGTAACAACGATACCTCTATGTGATGGTAACTACTGATACCTGTATGTAATGGTAACTACTGATACCTGTATGTGATGGTAACTACTGATACCTGTATGTAATGGTAACTACTGATATCTGTATGTGATGGTAACTAATGATTCCTGTATGTAATGGTAACTACTGATACCTCTATGTGATGGTAACTACTGAAACATGTATGTAATGGTAACTACTGATACCTGTATGTGCAGATAACTACTGATACCTGTATGTGATGGTAACTACTGATACCTGTATGTAATGGTAACTACTGATACCTGTATGCGATGGTAACTACTGATATCTGTATGTGATGGTAACTACTGATACCTGTATGTAATGGTAACTACTGATACCTGTATGTGATAGTAACTACTGATACCTGTATGTGATGGCAACTACTGATACCTGTATGTGATGGTAACTACTGATACCTGTATGTAATGACAACTACTGATACCTGTATGTGATGGTAACTACTGATACCTGTATGTGATGGTAACTACTGATACCTGTATGTAATGGCAACTACTGATACCTGTATGTAATGGTAACTACTGATACCTGTATGTAATGGCAACTACTGATACCTGTATGCGATGATAACTACTGATACCTGTATGTAATGGTAACTACTGATACCTATATGTGATGGTAACTACTGATACCTGTATGTGATGGTAACTACTGATACCTGTATGTGATGGTAACTACTGCTACATGTATGTAATTGTAACTAATGATACATGTATGTGATGGTAACTACTGATACCTGTATATGATGGTAACTACTGATACCTGTATGTAATTGTAACTACTGATATATGTATGCGATGGTAACTACTGATACCTCTATGTAATAGTAACTACTGATACCTGTATGTGATGATAACTACTGATACCTGTATGCAATGGTAACTACTGATACCTGTATGTGATGGTAACTACTGATACCTGTATGTAATGGTAACTACTTATACCTGTATGCCATGGTAACTACTGATACCTGTATGTAATGGTAACTACTGATACCTGTGTGTGATGGTAACTACTGATACCTGTATGTAATGGTAACTACTGATACCTGTATGTGATGGTAACTACTGATATCTGTATGTAATGACAACTACTGATACCTGTATGTAATGGTAACTACTGATACCTGTATGTAATGGTAACTACTGATACCTGTATGTGATGGTAACTACTGATACTTGTATGTAGTGGTAACTGTTGATATCTGTATGTGATGGTAACTACTGATACCTGTATGTAATGGTAACTACTGATACCTCTATGTGATGGTAACTACTGATACCTGTATGTAATGGTAACTACTGACACCTGTATGTGATGGTAACTACCGATTCCTGTATGTAATGGTAACTACTGATACCTGTATGTGATGGTAACTACTGATATTTGAATGTAATGGTAACTACTGATACCTGTATGTGATGGTAACTACTGATACCTGTATGTAATTTAAGTAGTGATACCTGTATTTAATGGTAACTACTAATACATGTACGTGATGTTAACTACTGATACCTGTATTTAATGGTAAATACTGATACCTTTATGTGATGGTAACTACTGATAGATGTATGTAATACTAACTACTGATACCTGTATGTGATTGTAACTACTAATACCTGTATGAGATGGTAACTACTGATACCTGTATGTGCTGATAACTACTGATACCTGTATATGATGATAACTACTGATAGCTGTATGTGATGGTAACTACTGATACCTGTATGTAATGGTAACTACTGATACCTGTATGTGATGGTAACTACTGATACCTGTATGTAATGGTAACTACTATACCTGTATTTGATGGTAACTACTGATACCTCTATGCAATGGTAACTACTGATACCTGTATGTGATGGTAACTACTGATACCTGTATGTAATGGTAACTACCGATACCTGTATGTGATGGTAACTACTGATATCTGTATGTAATGACAACTACTGATACCTGTATGTAATGGTAACTACTGATACCTGTATGTAATGGTAACTACTGATACCTGTATGTGATGGTAACTACTGATACTTGTATGTGATGGTAACTACTGATATCTGTATGTGATGGTAACTACTGATACCTTTATGTAATGGTAACTACTGATACCTGTATGTAATGGTAACTACTGATACCTGTATGTGCAGATAACTTCTGATACATGTATGTGATGGTAACTACTGATACCTGTATGTGATGGTAACTACTGATACCTATATGTAATGACAACTACTGATACCTGTATGTAATGGTAACTACTGATACCTGTATGTGATGGTAACTACTGATACCTGTATGCGATGGTAACTACTGATACCTGTATGCGATGGTAACTACTGATACTTGTATGTAATGGTAACTACTGATATCTGTATGTAATGGTAACTACTGATACCTGTATGTGATGGTAACTACTGATACCTGTATGTGATAGTAACTACTGATACCTGTGTGTAATGGTAATTACTGATACCTTTATGTGATGGCAACTACTGATACCTGTATGTGATGGCAACTACTGATACCTGTATGTAATGGTAACTACTGATACCTGTATGTGATGGTAACTACTGATACCTGTATGTGATGGCAACTACTGATACTTGTATGTGATGGTAACTACTGATACCTGTATGTGATGGCAACTACTGATACCTGTATGTAGTGGTAACTACTGATACCTGTATGTGATGGTAACTACTGATACCTGTATGTAATGGTAACTACTGATACCTGTATGTGATGGTAACTACTGTTACCTGTTTCTAATGGTAACTACTGATACCTGTATGTGATGGTAACTACTGATACCTGTATGTAATGGTAACTACTGATACCTGTATGTGATGGTAACTACTGATACCTGTATGTAATGGTAACTACTGATACCTGTATGTGACGGTAACTACTGATACCTGTATGTAATGGCAACTACTGATACCTGTATGTAATGGTAACTTCTGATACCTGTAGGTTATGGCAACTACTGATACCTGTATGTAATGGTAACTAATGATACCTGTATGTAATGGCAACTACTGATACCTGTATGTGATGGTAACTACTGATACCTGTATGTAATGGTAACTACTGATACCTGTATGTGATGGTAACTACTGATACCTGTACATGATGGTAACTACTGATACCTGTACGTAATGGCAACTACTGATACCTGTATGTAATGGTAACTACTGATACCTGTATATGATGGTAACTACTGATACCTGTATGTGATGGTAACTACTGATACCTGTATGTGATGGTAACCACTGATACCTGTATGTGATCGTACCTACTGATACCTGTATGTAATGGTAACTACTGATTCCTGTATATGATGGTAACTACTGATACCTGTATGTGATGGTAACTACTGATCCCTGTATGTGATGGTAACCACTGATACCTGTATGTGATCATAACTACTGATACCTGTATGTAATGGTAACTACTGATACCTGTATGTGATGGTAACTACTGATACCTGTATTTGATGGTAACTACTGATACCTGTATGTAATGGTAACTACTGATACCTGTATGTAATGTCAACTACTGATACCTATATATGATGGTAACTACTGATAACTGTATGTGATGTTAACTACTGATACCTGTATGTAATGGTAACTACTGATACCTTTGTGTAATGGTAACTACTGATATCTGAATGTAATGGTAACTACTGCTACCTGTATTGGATGGTAACTACTGATACCTGTATGTAATGGTAACTACTGATACCTTTGTGTAATGGTAACCACTGATATCTGTATGTAATGGTAACTACTGATACTAAGAGTAGTGCTACTGAATCCCAGAAGTCTAAACCTCAAGATGCACGCACTCGAAACTCTCCTTAGCACGGAGAACATCGATATCTGTGCAGTAACAGAAACCTGGTTCAAGGCTCCTGAGAGCACCCCAGCACTACCAGGTTATACCTCATACCATGCTTTTCGGCCCCAAAACTTCGACCGAACCACAAAAGGATGGGGAGTATCAATATTCGTCAAAGATACCCACACCTCCAGGTTGGTGGCACAGCACGAAGCATCAGAGACTATCCATGTGCAACTAACTGTGGGTAAAACTGCCTTCCAGTTTATAGCCTGCTACAGACCACCCTCCCAAACACAGGAACCCCACTTGGCCTTCCTGAGAATACTGGAAAATATGAAGGTCTCTCCAAACACCATTATATTGGGCGATTTCAACTACCCAGCCATAGACTGGGAGCATTACTCTAGCTCCAACACCCTAGCCCAAAGTTTCTTAGAATTTATAAACTCAAATGCTATGGAACAACTTGTTACCACTCCCACAAGAGGGGAAAACATACTGGACCTGATCATCACCAACATGGGGACACTATGCTCCAGACCAGAAGTGTATCCCTCACTGGTAAGATCAGACCATAAACTAATCTCACTGGATATTCACATCCTGACCCCACCCCCTGCCCAGAAAACCACAGTGAAAATCTTCTCTAAAGCAAATTTCACATGCCTCAAAACTGAGGCGAAATCCTTCAAAGCCCCTGGGCCTGTGGAAAATACGGCCCAGACCACAGAGTCCTTTATAAACGCATTCTATGAACACCTTCAGGAATGCATGGATCATGCAATCCCAAATAAAACCAAGACCCAATCCTCCAAAGGCAGACGTCCTGTCTGGTGGACCCCAGCCATAAACAAACTATACAATAGAAGGAGGAAGCTACTACATGATAGAGCAAAATCCCAAAAAGGGAAGGCATCTCTGATCAGTATTAGCAAAAAACTACGGGCACTCATAAAATCGTCTAAGGCCTGCTTTGAGAGAAAAATTGCACAGGACACTAAGGGTAATCACAAGGCTTTCTTTAGTTATGTTAGGAACCTGGGTGGGAATTCCCAGATATGCTCAGAATTAGTCCAAAATGACAAAAAATACACAGAGCCCACAGACATTGCCAACATCCTAGCTGACAGGTTCAGTGCAAACTTCTCTCCTCCCCCAAAAGGGCAAATATATAACCCAACAGAGTGCTGCCCCCCTGACATCTCAGATGCTCAGGTAAGAGCCGCCCACTCCAAAGCAAAAAACACAGCATCAATGGGACCAGATGGTGTCCCGGGCTGCATCCTACATGAACTCCAAGAAGAGCTAAACCCAAACATAAAACTACTGTTCAATCTTAGCCTTACTACAGGATATGTACCCAAAGAGTGGCGTACAGCAACAGTGGTCCTGCTCCACAAAGGTGGTGCCTCAACGGATCCTGGAAACTATCGCCCCATAAGCCTGACTAGCTTGGTCTGCAAAGCTATGGAAAGGATCATCATGGACCTCATAAATAAAGATATTGGGGACCTACAGACACTGGATCCTACCCAGTTTGGCTTTGTTAAGGGCAGATCCTGCCTCTTAAATCTGATCGATTTCTTTGAAACAGTCACCAAGGCCATTGACGAGGGGAAGGTGGTCCACACAGCCTACCTGGACCTCGCAAAAGCCTTCGATACAATACCCCACTCGGGCATTATAGATAAGCTCACCAGCTTAAATATAAACCCCTATGTCACTAGATGGGTTGCAAACTGGCTCAAGGACAGAACCCACATGGTTAGAATTGCTGGAGCCATGTCAGACTCCAAACCAGTTACAAGTGGCGTCCCACAAGGCTCAGTCCTGGGACCTCTCTTGTTCGGTATATATTTCTCGGTGGTACAGGCCAACACGGAAGGACTGTGGCTGACCAAGTTCGCAGATGACTGCAAACTGGGCACCATAATCAACTCTCCAGCCGACACAAGCATCCTCCAAAAGGGCCTCATAGAAACAGACAACTGGTGCCAGAGCCATGGCCTCAAGCTAAACACCAAAAGTGTATAGTCATCCCTTTGGCAAAAACAAAGTGCCCACAAATTACCACATAGGTGGTAATCCATTAAATACAGAAGAAGTCATTAGGGACCTGGGGACCAAATTTGATAGCAATCTCTCATTTGACAACCACGTGGCCAAAGTGGTTAGAAAAACATTTTATATAGCCCACCTAATCATGAAGGGATTCACATCTAGATCAGGGGAGGTCATCGTACCTCTTTACTCATCCCTCATCAGGCCCATAATTGAGTACAATGCCCCTTTTGGGATGTACCTTACCAGACTCCTGCAGCAACTGGAAAGACCCCAAAAGTACCTCACCAAGAGGATCAAAGGGCTCAAACAGATGTCATATGCTGCCTGGTTAAAGAAACTCCAGTTCTACTCAGTGGCATACTGCCTGCTCAGAGGCGATCTGTGCCTGACGTATAAAGCCATGTCCAACCCGGAATTAACGGACTTGCTGCACCTCAGAAAATCCAAATCCCATCGAGCTACGCACTCGAGAGACTTGAACCTCAGCACTGAAATAAATAGGACATGCTGGTGGGACAGATTCATAACCCAGAGGCTCCCTTCACTCTGGAATAAAATCCCAGTCCAGGTTAGGCAGAGTCCCACATTGACTCTCTTCATGAGGAATCTTGATGAGTGGATGGGAGATCGTAGGGTTACCCCGGCTATCACTTCTGTGTCACTGTTAGACAGAGGCACAGTATACTAACATCAAAAGAGCATAGCAAAATTAATTTAAAATGGGTGGCGAAGCCAAACACACTCTGGCTAGGCTTATAAATGCCCTAGGGCAGATAGCCTAGTATGAACCTATAAACCTATGAACCTGTATGGGATGGTAACTACTGATACATGTATGTAATGGTAACTACTGATACCTGTATGTAATGGTAACTACTGATACCTGTATGAGATAGGAACTACTGATACCTGCTTGTGATGGTAACTACTGATACCTGTATGTGATGGTAAATAATGATACCTGTATGTAATGGTAACTACTGATATCTGTATGTGATGATAACTACTGATACCTGTATGTAATGGTAACTACTGATACCTGTATGTGATGGTAACTACGGTTACCTGTATTTGATGGTAACTAATGATACCTGTATGTAATGGCAACTACTGATTCCTGAATGTAATGGTAACTACTGATACCGGTATGTGCTGATAACTACTGATACCTGTATGTAATGGTAACTACTGATACCTGTATGTGATGGTAACTACTGATATCTGTATGTAATGGTAACTACTGATACCTGTATGTGATAGTAACTACTGATACCTGTATGTAATGGTAACTACTGATGCCTGTATGTAATGTCAACTACTGATACCTGTATGTGATGGTAACTACTGATACCTGTATGTAATGGCAACTACTGATACCTGTATGTGATGGTAACTACTGATACTTGTATGTAATGGTAACTACTGATACCTCTATGTGATGGTAACTACTGATACCTGTATGTAATGGCAACTACTGATACCTGTATGTAATGGTAACTACTGATACCTGTATGTAATGGCAACTACTGATACCTGTATGTAATGGTAACTACTGATACCTGTATGTAATGGCAACTACTGATACCTGTATGCAATGGTAACTACTGATACCTGTATGTAATGGTAACTACTGATACCTGTATGTGATGGTAACTACTGATATCTGTATGCAATGGTAACTACTGATACATGTATGTGATGGTAACTACTGATACATGTATGTAATGGTAACTAATGATACATGTATGTGATGGTAACTACTGATACCTGTATGTGATGGTAACTACTGATACCTGTATATAATTGTAACTACTGATATATGTATGCAATGGTAACTACTGATACCTCTATGTAATGGTAACTACTGATACCTGTATGTGATGACAACTACTGATACCCTTATGCAATGGTAACTACTGATACCTGTATGTGATGGTAACTACTGATACCTGTATGTAATGGTAACTACTGATACCTGTATGCCATGGTAACTACTGATACCTGTATGTAATGGTAACTACTGATACCTGTATGTGATGGTAACTACTGTTACCTGCATGTGATGTTAACTACTGATACCTGCATGTAATGGTAACTACTGATACCTGTATGTGATGGTAACTACTGATACATGTATGTGACGGTAACTACTGATACATGTATGTAATGGTAACTACTGATACCTGTATGTGATGGTAACTACTGATACATGTATGTAATGGCAACTACTGATACCTGTATGTGATGGTAACTACTGATACCTGTATGTAATGGTAACTACTGATACCTGTATGTGATGGTAACGACTGATACCTGTATGTAATGGTAACTACTGATACATATATGTGATTGTAACGACTGATACCTGTATGTAATGGTAACTACTGATACCTGTATGTGATGGTAACTACTGATACCTGTATGTAATGGTAACTACTGATACCTGTATGTGATGGTAACTACTGATACCTGTATGTTATGGTAACTACTGATACCTGTATGTGATGGTAACTACTGATACCTGTATGTGCTGATAACTACTGATACGTGTATGTGATGATAACTACTGATACCTGTATGTGATGGTAACTACTGATACCTGTATGTGATGGTAACTACTGATACCTGTATGTAATGGTAACTACTGATTCCTCTATGTGATGGTAACTACTGACACCTGTATGTAATGGTAACAACGATACCTCTATGTGATGGTAACTACTGATACCTGTATGTAATGGTAACTACTGATACCTGTATGTGATGGTAACTACTGATACCTGTATGTAATGGTAACTACTGATATCTGTATGTGATGGTAACTAATGATTCCTGTATGTAATGGTAACTACTGATACCTCTATGTGATGGTAACTACTGAAACATGTATGTAATGATAACTACTGATACCTATATGTGCAGATAACTACTGATACCTGTATGTGATGGTAACTACTGATACCTGTATGTAATTGTAACTACTGATACCTGTATGCGATGGTAACTACTGATATCTGTATGTGATGGTAACTACTGATACCTGTATGTAATGGTAACTACTGATACCTGTATGTGATAGTAACTACTGATACCTGTATGTGATGGCAACTACTGATACCTGTATGTGATGGTAACTACTGATACCTGTATGTAATGACAACTACTGATACCTGTATGTGATGGTAACTACT
Organism: Protopterus annectens; assembly: GCF_019279795.1. NCBI lineage: Eukaryota > Metazoa > Chordata > Ceratodontiformes > Protopteridae > Protopterus > Protopterus annectens. The sequence continues at coordinate 102,497,178 of NC_056744.1, read as the reverse complement.
GATACCTGTATGTGATGGTAACTACTGATACCTGTATGTAATGGCAACTACTGATACCTGTATGTAATGGTAACTACTGATACCTGTATGTAATGGCAACTACTGATACCTGTATGCGATGGTAACTACTGATACCTGTATGTAATGGTAACTACTGATACCTATATGTGATGGTAACTACTGATACCTGTATGTGATGGTAACTACTGATACCTGTATGTGATGGTAACTACTGATACCTGTATGTGATGGTAACGACTGATACCTGTATGTAATTGTAACTACTGATATATGTATGCGATGGTAACTACTGATACCTCTATGTAATAGTAACTACTGATACATGTATGTGATGATAACTACTGATACCTGTATGCAATGGTAACTACTGATACCTGTATGTGATGGTAACTACTGATACCTGTATGTAATGGTAACTACTTATACCTGTATGCCATGGTAACTACTGATACCTGTATGTAATGGTAACTACTGATACCTGTGTGTGATGGTAACTACTGTTACCTGCATGTGATGGTAACTACTGATACCTGCATGTAATGGTAACTACTGATACCTGTATGTGATGGTAACTACTGATACCTGTATATAATGGTAACTACTGATACCTGTATGTGATGGTAACTACTGATACATGTATGTGATGGTAACTACTGATACATGTATGTAATGGTAACTACTGATACCTGTATGTGATGGTAACTACTGATACATGTATGTAATGGTAACTACTGATACCTGTATGTGATGGTAACTACTGATACCTGTATGTAATGGTAACTACTGATACCTGTATGTGATGGTAACGACTGATACCTGTATGTAATGGTAACTACTGATACCTGTATGTGATGTTAACGACTGATACCTGTATGTAATGGTAACTACTGATATCTGTATGTAATGTCAACTACTGATACCTGTATGTAATGGTAACTACTGATATCTGTATGTAATGGTAACTACTGATACATGTATGTGAGGGTAACTACTGATACCTGTATGTGATGGTAACTACTGATACCTGTATGTAACGGTAACTACTGATACTTGTATGTGATGGTAACTACTGATACATGTATGTAATGGTAACTACTGATACCTGTATGTGATGGTAACTACTGATACCTGTATGTAATAGTAACTACTGATACTTGTATGTGATGGTAACTACTGATGCATGTATGTAAGGGTAACTACTGATACCTGTATTTGATGGTAACTACTGATACCTGTATGTAATTGTAACAACTGATACCTCTATGTGATGGTAACGACTGATACCTGTATGTAATGGTAATTACTGATACCTGTATGTAATGTCATCTACTGATACCTGTATGTAATGGTAACTACTGATACTTGTATGTGCTGATAACTACTGATACCTGTATGTGATTGTAACTACTGATACCTGTATGTGATGGGAACTACTTATACCTGTATGTAATGGTAAGTACTGATACCTTTATGTAATGGTAACTACTGATACCTGTATGTGATGTCAACTACTGATACCTGTATGTGATGGTAACTACTGATACCTGTATGTGATGGTAACTACTGATACCTGTATGTAATTGTAACTACTGATATCTGTATGTAATGGTAACTACTGATACATGTATGTGAGGGTAACTACTGATACCTGTATGTAATGGTAACTACTGATTCCTCTATGTGATGGTAACTACTGACACCTGTATGTAATGGTAACAACGATACCTCTATGTGATGGTAACTACTGATACCTGTATGTGATGGTAACTACTGATACCTGTATGTAATGGTAACTACTGATATCTGTATGTGATGGTAACTAATGATTCCTGTATGTAATGGTAACTACTGATACCTCTATGTGTTGGTAACTACTGAAACATGTATGTAATGATAACTACTGATACCTGTATGTGCAGATAACTACTGATACCTGTATGTGATGGTAACTACTGATACCTGTATGTAATTGTAACTACTGATACCTGTATGCGATGGTAACTACTGATATCTGTATGTGATGGTAACTACTGATACCTGTATGTAATGGTAACTACTGATACCTGTATGTGATAGTGACTACTGATACCTGTATGTGATGGCAACTACTGATACCTGTATGTGATGGTAACTACTGATACCTGTATGCGATGGTAACTACTGATACCTGTATGTAATGGTAACTACTGATACCTATATGTGATGGTAACTACTGATACCTGTATGTGTTGGTAACTACTGATACCTGTATGTGATGGTAACTACTGATACATGTATGTAATTGTAACTAATGATACATGTATGTGATGGTAACTACTGATACCTGTATATGATGGTAACTACTGATACCTGTATGTAATTGTAACTACTGATATATGTATGCGATGGTAACTACTGATACCTCTATGTAATAGTAACTACTGATACATGTATGTGATGATAACTACTGATACCTGTATGCAATGGTAACTACTGATACGTGTATGTGATGGTAACTACTGATACCTGTATGTAATGGTAACTACTTATACCTGTATGCCATGGTAACTACTGATACATATATGTAATGGTAACTACTGATACCTGTATGTGATGGTAACTACTGATACATGTATGTAATGGTAACTACTGATACCTGTATGTGATGGCAACTACTGATACCTGTATATAATGGTAACTACTGATACCTGTATGTGATGGTATCTACTGATACCTGTATGTGATGGTAACTACTGATACCTGTATGTAATGACAACTACTGATACCTGTATGTGATGGTAACTACTGATACCTGTATGTGATGGTAACTACTGATACCTGTATGTAATGGCAACTACTGATACCTGTATGTAATGGTAACTACTGATACCTGTATGTAATGGCAACTACTGATACCTGTATGCGATGGTAACTACTGATACCTGTATGTAATGGTAACTACTGTAACCTATATGTGATGGTAACTACTGATACCTGTATGTGATGGTAACTACTGATACCTGTATGTGATGGTAACTACTGATACATGTATGTAATTGTAACTAATGATACATGTATGTGATGGTAACTACTGATACCTGTATATGATGGTAACTACTGATACCTGTATGTAATTGTAACTACTGATATATGTATGCGATGGTAACTACTGATACCTCTATGTAATAGTAACTACTGATACATGTATGTGATGATAACTACTGATACCTGTATGCAATGGTAACTACTGATACCTGTATGTGATGGTAACTACTGATACCTGTATGTAATGGTAACTACTTATACCTGTATGCCATGGTAACTACTGATACCTGTATGTAATGGTAACTACTGATACCTGTGTGTGATGGTGACTACTGTTACCTGCATGTGATGGTAACTACTGATACCTGCATGTAATGGTAACTACTGATACCTGTATGTGATGGTAACTACTGATACCTGTATATAATGGTAACTACTGATACCTGTATGTGATGGTAACTACTGATACATGTATGTGATGGTAACTACTGATACATGTATGTAATGGTAACTACTGATACCTGTATGTGATGGTAACTACTGATACATGTATGTAATGGTAACTACTGATACCTGTATGTGATGGTAACTACTGATATCTGTATGTAATGGTAACTACTGATACCTGTATGTGATGGTAACGACTGATACCTGTATGTAATGGTAACTACTGATACCTGTATGTGATGGTAACGACTGATACCTGTATGTAATGGTAACTACTGATATCTGTATGTAATGTCAACTACTGATACCTGTATGTAATGGTAACTACTGATATCTGTATGTAATGGTAACTACTGATACATGTATGTGAGGGTAACTACTGATACCTGTATGTGATGGTAACTACTGATACCTGTATGTAACAGTAACTACTGATACTTGTATGTGATGGTAACTACTGATACATGTATGTAATGGTAACTACTGATACCTGTATGTGATGGTAACTACTGATACCTGTATGTAATAGTAACTACTGATACTTGTATGTGATGGTAACTACTGATGCATGTATGTAATGGTAACTACTGATACCTGTATTTGATGGTAACTACTGATACCTGTATGTAATTGCAACGACTGATACCTGTATGTGATGGTAACGACTGATACCTGTATGTAATGGTAATTACTGATACCTGTATGTAATGTCATCTACTGATACCTGTATGTAATGGTAACTACTGATACTTGTATGTGCTGATAACTACTGATACCTGTATGTGATGGTAACTACTGATACCTGTATGTGATGGGAACTACTTATACCTGTATGTAATGGTAAGTACTGATACCTTTATGTAATGGTAACTACTGATACCTGTATGTGATGTCAACTACTGATACCTGTATGTGATGGTAACTACTGATACCTGTATGTGATGGTAACTACTGATACCTGTATGTAATTGTAACTACTGATATCTGTATGTAATGGTAACTACTGATACATGTATGTGAGGGTAACTACTGATACCTGTATGTGATGGTAACTACTGATACTTGTATGTGATGGTAACTACTGATACCTGTATGTGATGGTAACTACTGATACTTGTATGTGATGGTAACTACTGATACCTGTATGTGATGTTAACTACTGATACCTGTATGTGATGGTAACTAATGATACCTGTATGTAATGGCAACTACTGATACCTGCATGTAATGGTAACTTCTGATACCTGCATGTAATGGTAACTACTGATACCTGTATGTGATGATAACTACTGATACCTGTATGTAATGGTAACTACTGAAACATGTATGTAATGGTAACTACTGATATCTGTATGTGATGGTAACTACTGATACCTGTATGTAATGGTAACTACTGATACCTGTATGTGATGGGAACTACTGATACCTTTATGTAATGGTAACTACTGATACCTGTATGTAATGGCAACTACTGATACCTGTATGTGATGGCAACTACTGATACCTGTATGTAATGGTAAATACTGTTACCTGTATGTGATGATAACTACTGATACCTGTATGTAATGGTAACTACTGATACCTGTATATGATGGTAACTACTGTTACATGTATGTGATGGTAACTACTGATACCTGTATGTAATGGTAACTACTGATACCTGTATGTAATGGTAACTACTGATACCTGTATGTGCTGATAACTACTGATAGCTGTATGTGATGGTAACTACTGATACATGTATGTGCTGATAACTACTGATACTTGTATGTGATGGTAGCTACTGATACCTGTATGTGATGGTAACTACTGATACCTGTATGTGATGGTAACTACTGATATCTGTATGTAATGGCAACTACTGATACCTGTATGTGCTGATAACTACTGATACCTGTATGTGATGGTAACTACTGATACCTGTATGTAATGGTAACTACTGATATCTGTATGTGATGGTAACTACTGATACCTGTATGTAATGGTAAATACTGTTACCTGTATGTGATGATAACTACTGATACCTGTATGTAATGGTAACTACTGATACCTGTATATGATGGTAACTACTGTTACATGTATGTGATGGTAACTGCTGATACCTGTATGTAATGGTAACTACTGATATCTGTATGTAATGGCAACTACTGATACCTGTATGTGCTGATAACTACTGATACCTGTATGTGATGGTAACTACTGATACCTGTATGTGATGATAACTACTGATACCTGTATGTAATGTTAACTACTGAACCAAGGGAGAGAGAGGAGTGTGGCAGTCCTAGATGGGACAGCTTTTGTTGTGGTTTCATATGAGACATGTAAAATAAATAAATAAATACCTAAAATAAGTCTAAGAACCAAATGTTTCTGTAAAACTGAAGAACACTGTGGTAGCACTGTGGTGAAGTTGAATGCCATGGTGGGATTATGAGTTAGGTGAGCAGAGCTGTGGCAGTGCTGGGCTGAGGTCGAATGCCATGGTGGGATTGTGAATGTAGGTTAGTAGAGCTGTGATAGTGCTCTGGTGAAGTTGAATGCCATGGTGGGATGGGGAGTGTAGGCTGTTGCAGATTACATTGTTTTGCAGTTGTGTGTGTGAATACACTTTTGAACGAAGTTAGATATGACAGTGGCAATGGGCCTATAATTTAAATAATCAAGTGAGGGTCTAGCCTTATTGTAATGGTAGTATGAAAGGCAGGAACTTGACATTCCTATATGGATTATTTCTAAGTATAGATATTGTAATGGAAAAGGCATCAGTTGTTATTTTCATTTATTCATGAAGGAGATTATCGACATCCAGGATTGTGGGTTTGAATTTAAGGCAATGTTTCTTCGTAGTGAGTTGGAAGCAGTATTGTGCTTAATTAAAGCAGTTACTGCCTAAAGAATGCAGGAGTTAACGTTATTTGTTATTGCATATGGGGATGGTCAGTTGATAGGTTAGGTTTTTAGGTATGGCCTGAATTTAATGGGTCTATATTAGAAGCATGAAAATGCTTTTGAGAGAATACGGAAACAGGGACACATATTCATTGAATCGCATTTAAGCGATTTGATGACTATGTCATAGGGCAAGGAGATAGTTGGCCAGCTTCACGAAGTTGCCCTTTCCTTCCCTATAGTGCGATCTTGGAGTTGGTATATTTAGTTAGAGGACTGTTGGGGGCAGAGCCTCCCACATTGGGGGGTGTGGGGGGGGTGAAGCCCCTACCTGTTTATAACATTAAATTATTTTTTTAGCGAATGGCCGGGTAAAATTTTTCCCTAGGGAAAAATTTGCTTATGTGGCCATTTGCTATTTTTAGGTTTTGTGCATTGTGTGTTGATTTTACGTAGTCGCACATATGCACTTTTGGTCTTATAATATAGACCCAGTTTAACAGCATTTGAATGGATGAATTGTAATAGTGTTGTTTCTTATCAAGTGTTATGCTGTGTTTATTGAACTTATTACATGTTTATAGTGCTGAAGTCTTTCTGGGGATTTTAAAGTTTGTCAAGTTTTGCAGGTCTTGTTTCTTATTTCTTTAGTTACCGTGATTTTTGGGATAGTCATGTGGTTGGATTTTGCTTGACTCATTTTTTTCCTTGTTGGGGTATATTCATTTAATATTTTCATAAAGACTTTCCCCGGGATTCATTAACCTTGCGCCAAGCGCACGCATAGTGTAGGCATTACAACGCCAAATATGGCCGCCGAGCGATTCATGTACGATCCAATCCCACGTGCACTCCCGGCGTGTGCTGGATCTGCGCAGCCCCTGGCGTAGGTATGCTAAACACCCCATGTGCGGTGTTGCACCATGCAAATGAAGGCATATAGCAATTCACGAAGTGGCGCAGGCATAGCATAAGCCCACGGCAATGTAAACCAAAAAAAATGGTTTACATTTTCCCAAACATAACATAGGAGTAACGGAAGAGTGTCAGACCCAGGTATCACACTGGTACCATATGCCAATGGTGAAATACACAGACAATGTCAAAAGAAAACATGCACAACATGTAAATAACAACTTAAATGGCATTTCCACAGCAACTCACATCAGAACCCTAGGACATGTTTGCGGAAGGTGCAATACAATGAAATAATATAACAATGTTATAAAACAGCAGCGTAATACACATCAGGTTCACAGCATAATACACCATGGTATGCATGGAACACCACAACCACGGTGCAAGGGTTGCCAAGGACTCGCGGCAGTGTTCGGCGTGGTAACTATGAATTAGTAGTCAATGCCATGCAAATGAGGCAGATAATACTGAATCGCAAATCCCCTGCCGGCGTAAGGCTGTACCAAATGGCGCAGCGGTAATACACCGAGGAGTGGCTCAGAGGGAATACATGTCATCTGCAGAGGGGTGTGCCACCGTAGCAGGAAACACATTGGAGCACAGCAAACCTGGGCTGTACATCGCAAATCACAGCTGCAGGACCGGGGTGTGGGGTAATAGTTCAGCTGAGAGCACACAATGCGTGCAGAAGTGCATGTGTACGAGGATGTCTACGTTCCCTTAACCTAGTCATGTGACGCTTGCCCCGCAAACAACATCGGAAACAGGAAGGTGATGTTAAGAATATGAGGAAATGCGGAAGAAGTGTAATTGGAGTACTAATGAGCAATCAACACTAATCAACCCACGAAGGCCAATCGGCAGCTGACAACTCTGCATGCAGAAACCTGCAAAATGGGATAGGGGAGGCATATGAATGCAAAGAAAGTAGGGGAGGTAGCAGATTGCAAAGATAGAAGACTTGACACAGCAGAGCAAAGCAGACAGGCAGCACAACGGCAGCAGCACACAAAACGCATGATATGCCATGTCCCAGAAAGTACACATGACAGTGCTCTGCAGGATGCATGCCGGAAAATAGTAGGTGCAACATGCAGAAATAGTAAAGGAAGGTCGAAAGGTAATCCATGGCAGGCAAGAGTAATGCAACACCAAAGGCAACAGAGTTGTAGTTCCATCGGTAAAACACGGAAGATAACCCCCAGATACGGCCGTACAAACACACCCTATGACATCATCGGTGTGCACAGCACAATAGTATAAAGTGTGAATGCACACAACACATAGCCGTGTATTCCCAAACACCGCACCATAGGTGTAAACACACGGGGAACTTTTAAAATGTACATGTTGGGTGCTGCCGTGGCTGTGATCCATCAGCATGTGTTAGAGACAGACGGTGTTGTTGAGGAGGGTGCCGACAACCACCGTAGGCCTTGGAGGAGAAGGAGAGTGTTCAGACCAAGGGTAACCTACCAGGGGCTACAAGGCCTGGAGATAGTAGAGCGTTACAGGGTGGACAGGGACACGTTACAGCAAATAGTGGAACTGTGCCGGCCGCGCCTGAGAACAAGAAACAACAGAGGGGAACCCATCCCAGTGGACACAAAGGTATGTGTAAGCTTGCAAATACTGGCCGCAGGTACCTTTCAAAGGCCAACTGGAGATATAATGGGCATCTCACAGGCATCAGAATCCAGGGTACTACACCAGTTCCTGGATGCCATGTTACTACATGCCAATGAGCATATATACTTCCCCAGATCTCAGGAGGATTTGGCTAGCAATATGCGCCACTTCCACCGTGTGGCACAATACCCGAAGGTACTGGGTGCGATAGACTGTACGCACATACAAATCAAGTCACCACCTGGTGAGCAGGGTAGACACTACATAAACCACAAGGGATTCCCCTCCATCAATTGCCAGGTCGTGTGCAATGCTCAGGGCATTATCATGGATGTGTGTGCTGGCAGCCCTGGAAGCTACCACGACTCCCATATCTGGCATGCCTCACAGCTGTATCAGGTATTTGCCATGGGGGACATCCCACAAGGCCATCTCGTGGGGGATGCTGGCTATGCACTGGAGCCGTGGATGATGACTCCCATCAGAAATGCACACCCACACATGCAAGAATGCCATAATGAGGCACACGCACAAACCAGAATAATCATAGAGCGTGTGTTCAGGATGCTGAAATCACAGTTCCGGTGCTTGGATACATCTGGTGGAGCCTTGCAGTACTCTCCAGGCACATGTGCCCACATATTCATAGTATGTGCTATGCTACATAATATGATACTGCGGAAGCTGCTGCTGCAGGGACATAACGGTGAAGGGCCACAAAGCCCACCACAACTGCCAAGGCCAGTCCAGGCACAGAGGGTTCCAGACCAGGAACACACTGTGCCAGCCCCAGTAGGCAGACGGAGGCGTACCCAATATGCCTATGCCTTGGCAAAGAGGGAACGTATAGCACATACTCTGACAGCGTAGGCCCCATGGACTGACACCTCCCTACCTGCACACACAGTGAAATGGACGGCACACAAACATAACCACCTGTAAAGTGTACTGTATGGGTGGCTTCATGTGTGACTCCAACATAGGCAGCCCCCAAACACTGTACACCCAACAGCCAGTGGAGTATGTAACGCCAACACCTGAACAGTACGCGGGTCCTACAGCATACGGCGTTGCTGTATGCCTGCCAAGTTCGCCGCAAGATGTATACATATAAATATATATATATATATGTGTATATATATATATATATATATATATATATATATATATATATATATGTAGATAGATATAATTATATCGATATAGAAATATATGTACACATATACATATATATATACTACAGTTAAGACAGGGAATTAGAGGGATATAAGGTGACTGAGATGTAACCCGCGATAGCTGTACATAGTATACATAGTGAAACAACAACCAGAACATCCGGGAGGTTCAACATAAGAGGATACTGCCAACCATGGAACGGGTAACATACCGATATGCATATCCGCGAGGCAGAAAGATCGCCAGACCACAGTACTGTAACAGTACATGCGCGTGTAATAGTATGATGATATGAAGGGAGAGGTAGACACCGCCGCCGGTATTGCGGTCCACGTAGGTACTGTGTGCAACCGTCCCTGTGAGTGCCGTAGTATCTGTACGTGTGCGGTGAGGGTGCCGTGTGCATCGCTGTGTGAGTGTAATGTGTGTGTGTCTGCAACATGTGTATGTTGGTGCCACGTTAGAGGCAGAGCGGAATATTAGGTGTAGGCATACGGTAAACTAGCCTCAGGCATATGTACACTACTAGTCCCAAAGTAGTAGTGACAGCCGCACCCTGGCTAGGTGTGTCGCGACATAGAACGATACAAAGTGAATATATCCCAGATGGTAGCACAGGAATATACCCCATATGAAATGGAAAGGACGTATGTAATAGTCATGCCTGTATGTACGACACCGATATGTTAATCGCAATAAGATACGTCGGCAAAGTCACACAGCAATAGGTATGTACTGCGGAAATACGTATGTGCTACCCCAGTACTGACCGTGGCCACGTGTCGGCCCGTAAACACTGCTGTGTGTTCTACAAGTGTCAAACAATCAATTCCTATCTGAATATGTGGCAACCACTGGCAAACAGGCTATCCCCCAACCAAACAGAACAAGGAATTAAATAACAACTTAAATGGCATGTCCACAGCAACTCACATCAGAACCCAGGACATGTTTCGGAAGGTGCAAACAATGAAATAATATAACAATGTTATAAAACAGCGGGTAATACACATCAGGTTCACAGCATAATACACCATGGTATGCATGGAACACCACAACCACGGTGCAAGGGTTCCCAAAGGACTGGGGCAGTGTTGTGGTAACTATGAATTAGTAGTCAATGCCATGCAAATGAGGCAGATAATACTGAATCGCAAACCCCCCCCGGTAAGGCTGTACCAAATGGAGGGGTAATACACCGGTGGCTCAGGGGGAATACATGTCATCTGCAGAGGGTGTGCCCCCGTAGCAGGAACACATTGGAGCACAGCAAACCTGGGCTGTACGCAAATCACAGCTGCAGGAGGGGGTGTGGGGTAGTTCAGCTGAGAGCACACAATGCGTGCAGAAGTGCATTTTGCGAGGATGCTACGTTCCTTAACCAGTCATGGGGCGCCCGCAAACAACATCGGAAACAGGAAGGTGATGTTAAAAAAGGGAAATGGGGAAGAAGTGTAATTGGAGTACTAATGAGCAATCAACACTAATCAACCCACGAAGGCCAATCGGCGCTGACAACTCTGCATGCCGGAACCTGCAGCAGGGGATAGGGGTGGCATATGAAGGGAAAGAAAGTGGGGGAGGTAGCAGATTGCAAAGATAGAAGCCCTGACACAGCAGAGCAAAGCAGACAGGCAGCCCCCAGCACACAAAAGCATGATATGCCATGTCCCAGAAAGTACACATGACAGTGCTCTGCAGGATGCATGCCAGAAAATAGTAGGTGCAACATGCAGAAATAGTAAGGAAGGTCAAGGTAATCCATGGCAGGCAAAGTAATGCAACACCAAAGGCAACAGGTTGTAGTTCCATCGGTAAACACGGAAGATAACCCCAGATGGGCCGTACACACCCCTATGACATCACGGTGTACAGCACAATAGTATAAAGTGTGAATGCACACAACAAAAGGTGTATTCCCAAACACCGAAATAGGTGTAAACACGGGAACTTTTAAAATGTACATGTTGGGTGCTGCCGTGGCTGTGATCCATCAGCATGTGTTAGAGACAGGCGGTGTTTTTGAGGGGGGTGCCGACAACCACCGTGGGCCCTTTGGAGGAGAAGGAGAGTGTTCAGACCAAGGGTAACCTACCAGGGGCTACAAGCCTGGAGATAGTAGAGCGTTACAGGGTGGACAGGGACGTTACAGCAAATAGTGGAGCTGTGCGGGCCTGAGAACAAGAAACAACAGAGGGAACCCATCCCAGTGGACACAAAGGTATGTGTAAGCTTGCAAATACTGGCCACAGGTACCTTTCAAAGGCCAACTGGAGATATAATGCGCATCTCACAGGCCTCAGCACCCAGGTTACTACACCAGTTCCTGGATGCCATGTTACACATGCCAATGAGCATATATACTTCCCCAGATCTCAGGAGGATTTGGCTAGCAATATCGCCACTTCCACCGTGTGGCACAATACCGGAGGTACTGGGTGCGATAGACTGCCATACAAATCAAGTCACCACCTGGGAGCAGGGTAGCCTACAAAAACCCAAAAGGGTTTCCCCCTCCATCAATTGCCAGGTTGCAATGCTCAGGGCATTATCATGGATGTGTGTGCTGGCAGCCCTGGAAGCTCCCCGACTCCCATATCTGGCATGCCTCACAGCTGTATCAGGTATTTGCCAGGGGACATCCCACAAGGCCATTGTGGGGATGCTGGCTATGCACTGGAGCCGTGGATGATGACTCCCATCAGAAATGCACACACACACATGCAAGAATGCCATAATGAGGCACACGCCAAACCAGAATAATCATGGGGCGTGTGTTGGGATGCTGAAATCACCGTTCCGGTGCTTGGATACTTCTGGTGGACCCTTGCAGTCCTCTCCACGCACCTGTGCTCACATATTCATTGTATCTGCCTTGCTACATAATATGATCCTGAAGCGCTGCTGCAGGGACATAAGGTGAAGGGCCACAAAGCCCACCACAACTGCCAAGGCCAGTCCAGGCACAGGGGTTCCCAGACCAGAACACACTGTGCCAGCCCCAGTAGGCAGGGGGGGAAATATGCCTATGCCTTGGCAAAGAGGAAGGTATAGCACATACTCTGACAGCGAAATGGACTGACACCCCCCTACCTGCACACACAGTGAAATGGGGGCACACAAACATACCACCTGTAAAGTGTACGTATGGGGGGCCCATGTGTGACTCCAACATAGGCAGCCCCAAACACTGTACACCCAACAGCCAGGGGGTGACCCCAACACCTGAACAGCGGTCCTACAGCATAGGCTTGTTATGCCGGTTCCCCAAGATGTATAAAAAAATATATATATATATATGTGTATATATATATATATATATATATATATATATATATATATATATGTAAAAATAAAATTATATATAAAAAATATATGTACACATATACATATATATATACTACAGTTAAGACGGGGAATTTAGAGGGATATAAGGTGACTGAGATGTAACCCATATCTGTACATAGTATACATAGTGAAACAACCCAGCACCCGGGGAGGTTCAACAAAAGAGGATACGCCAACCATGGAAGGGTAACATACCGATATGCATATCCGAGGGAAAGCCCAGACCACAGTACTGTAACAGTACATGGGGGTGTAATAGTATGATGATATGGGGGAGGTAGACCCCGCCCGGTTTGCGGTCCACGTAGGTACTGTGTGCAACCGCCCCGTGAGTGCCGGTATCTTGGGGTTTTGAGGGTGCGTGTGCATGCTGTGTGAGTGTAATGTGTGTGTTTTGTGTATGGGTGCCGTTAGAGGCAGAGCGGAATATTAGGTGTAGGCATAGTAAACTAGCCTCAGGCATATGTCCCTACTAGTCCCAAAGTAGTAGTGACACCCCCACCCTGGCTAGGTGTGTGAATAGAACGATACAAAGTGAAATGTCCCAGATGGTAGCACAGGTAAAATTGAAAGGGAAAAGGGGGTATGTAATAGTCATGCCTGTATTACACCGATATTTTAAATTTGCAATAAATGTGGCAAAGTCACACAGCAATAGGTATGTCCCGGAAATTTATGTGCTCCCCCAGTACTGACCGTGGTTGCCCGTAAACACGCTGTGTGTTCTAAAAAAAAATCAATTCCATCTGAATAGGGGCAACCACTGGCAAACAGGCTATCCCAACAACAGGACCACAATGACTGCAAATATCTGGGACAGAATGACAAGGGATAGTTGCCCGCTACACAAGCTGATATACCACAGATTTTATGAGGTATACATGCATCAAGCTCCCCCGCAGGATACCAACCACATGACAACAGCCCAACCTACAATCCCATAAAAAAAGAAATTCCTCCCCAAAGTAGGGATGGAGCACACAGACAACAAACTGGTTATGTAGAGATGCAAGGCCCACAAACCGTATCCTGACGTACAACCACCAATCCCCACTGTACATAAAAAAGGGAAATAAAAACCGTAAAGCAGCACAAACATACAGTCAGTCAATGACATCTGCAAACCACAACATATCGTGGGGGACACAATTAAAAGTTTTGCATGTTGTAGAAATGCAAACAATAGCCATGTTACATTTTGAATGCAATACTCCGTTATTATCCGGCAGGACAGGACACCCCTTGTTGAAACAAATACTACACCTGTCACACACAATCCATGGGTGACATGAATGCAGACCATACTATTTCCCCATGCATAGCAGATGCAGTCACACATAACATAAGACAATACAGACCATGAAGGTAGGGCAAATATCCCCCAGGGGAGAATCAATTATACCCCAGTACGCGTAATTACGAATGGAGTAGATGCACAGGTGATATGCAAATTACCCCCGTAACGCTGATATACCACAGATTTAGGTATACATGCAGAAAGGGCCACCTGGGGGGTTTTGGGAACCAATTAACAGCCAAGCTACACTCCCATAACAAAGACTATTAACTGTTAAGTCTCCAAGGGATGGAGCACACAGACAACTATACTGTCTATGTAGAGATGCAAGGCCCAAAACCATCCGTGTACAACCACCGATATCCCCACGTAGATATTAAAGGAATACAAACCGAAATAGCAGCACAAACATGCAGTCAGTCAATGACATCTGCATAACCACAACATCTCCGTGGGAGACACAATTAAGGGATGCATACTTGCATGTGTTGTATAAAGGAATACAACAGCCATGTTACAGTTTTGAATGCAATACTGTTATCATTAGTCAGGACAGGGACACCCACATGAACCAAATACTACACCCACACACAATCCAGGGGTAAAAACAAATATACCTGCCCCATAGCGTTGCAGTTAAAATAAATAACACAATACAGACCATCCCCCGCGGGTAGGGCAAATAGCCAGGTGAGGAATCAATTATACCCCAGTATGGCGTAATTTCGAATGGAGTAGAAAAAAGGTGATATCCCGGTTTACTCACTGAGGAACAGCAATTGGTGGGATGAATTCACAGGGCATTCGATGGATATAAGGATGACTCTCAGGATATTCAAACCGTATGCTCATAAACCAGCAGTGTCCCGAAAAAAAGGGGAAAAACGATACATGGAACAAAACAACGAAACACCGACAAGGTATGTAGAACCCATATGCGGTTTTTAGCATGATGTGTAGGGGAAGATTTTTGTATGTGAATGGTGGTTGTAATTAATTACACTTGTCCAATGCAGAAAGTGGTGAAAGGTAGTTATATAGTGATATTTTGCTGAGCATACCAGTTTGGGACACCTTTTACAGCAGTGGGACATCATGTACACAGGGAGACACCACAAGGGATGCCACGGGGGGCATTAGAGAACAATGCCATACCACATGCTTTGCTGGCAGTGGATGTCCAACAAGGAAGTGCCATAGCGGGGGATGCATGTATGTATACTGTCACAGCGTGTATGGGCATATACCGTTGATGTCATGTAAGGTGCCCCGGGTGCAAGTATCCCCTGCATTGGGGGATATAGGGAAATATGTGTAATGTAAAGCTGTCTAGGTAGATATGACAGATATCATAAAAGTATCACAGGCATATCATGCATAACACAGGTATGCCTTTTGGGTTGTACAATAACAGGATACATATGGCCTGTAGGTATGGGACAGAGTAGTAGCATGATAGCTAGGTGGAAGGAAAAGTAACCATGCCCAAAGGACCTGTGCACTGCAGGTGCACAGTGGGCAACAATGCAGTCTGGCAGGTCCATGTGTAAACATGTGCAGTGTACACAGTAGTGTCACCTCCCCGTAGTGTCCTGTGAACAGCAGAGGGGTAAACTGCGTCTACACAGTACGCTGCTGTGGTGGTACCAGGACTACGTGTCACTCAAACAGCAAGGGAGGTATCACATGAACAGTGCTACTGTGTCCCTGGGGATGTGCACAGGACCTATTTTCCCAAAGCAGGTGTGTTTGTTTTTGGGGGGGTAACACAAAACCCCAGCCCATGCAGTGTGGCATGTGTGCACATATCCAGGAGCAGTTTCACTGCCCCAATGTCATGTATGAGGAGTATATGCATCAGTAATGTGGAGGACATGGGCGTGTCAGAGAGAAGACACCCCTGAGTATGTGGTATGAGATGTGTACAGATTGTTTTTATGTCAGCCAATGTAAAGTCTGAGCCTGGTAAACTTTGGGCATGACAATGTTGTGCCATGTAAAGCTGTAGCTGTTGTTGAAGGTACACCATAAATGTTTTTGTCCCCACTGTTTTAAATGTTTTATGTCAGGGTACAATGGCTACCTATGTACCAGCATCACACACATACAGATAGGTGGGGCCCTTTGCAAAGGGTATCCATGCCACAGTGGAATACAGAAACCCCAGGACTGTGTGTGGCATATGTGTGTCAACCATGTACAATGTGATATGTATTGGGACCAGTATCCATGTGATAGTCAGTGGGTGAATGTTGTTATGCAAAGGTGATGTGCATGCACCATGTGTCATGCATCCTGATGCCATGATACTCATATGGTATCTGCACACTGACACCCTTTGGTTGGTATCGGTATGAGCTGGTGGAGCAATAATGGCAGGTATGTGGGGTATATCTAGGCATGGACAGTACTCTGTGACAGCATGTTCTGTATGTAAGCATATAGTGAACATGGGGGGCCCCATGACTGAGGACTGTGTAATGCCATATGTACCTGACATGTAGTAGGTACTATGGTATGCTGCACCACTGTTTTCCTGTCCATGAGCCACATTGCATAACATCCTGAGACACAGGGTATGATGTGCAGGTGGATGTGTAAGTTGCTACCAGAATGTGGAATGGTGCTGAAGGGCAATGTGAGGACAACGTCTGTTTTCCCTCTTACCCCCCCAACCCCCATGAAAGGTATGACAGGTGGCCAGCATGGTATGGGGGCCCGTGGAAACACAAGCCCAACAGGGTGCTGGGAAAAGGCCTGGAGGCCATTGTGTGGGAATCGTTGTGAGGATGTGCCCCATTGCCATGCAGAATGGTCCAGTCATGGGTGTATGACTACAGTCCCACGTGCAATGCAGTGCCACCCGGGGGTGGGGCCAGTGGGGGGGGGTCCAAACCAACAGGCTAGCAGTGAATATAGTGGCCGGGTGGGAGACATAAAAAAGGTTGGTGGGACTTTAAAGGGGACATCGGCCAGCGTCCCAGGACATACTGTGCATGTCAGTACGTGTATGTGTCCACGGGGACACTCGATGTCCATGTATGGATTGCCCCTGTAAGTGAGGGGGTGTATTGTCAGTAACCCATCGCCTGGCGTTGCCAGCATTAGCTCGGTCTGCAATGCCTGGGTGACTATTGTATGTGACATCAGATGTGGATGTAGCCAAACAATACAGACATACCACCACAATGCCTGAGGACACGCAATGTCGGCAGTCATTTTTAGGTAGCTAGCCTTGGAGTATGTGATGATGGACCTCGAGGACCCACCATGGCTGACAAGTGATGCCCCCCACACATGTGAATGTACACCACTGTGCAACAGCCTGCACATGTGGTTGTACATCATAGGGCATGGAACATGACCACCACAGTGGCGTCTGTGAACAGGTCAGTACCGCCATGTCTCTGTTGGAATGCATGGTTGTTTTTACATGCTACGAAGTGCACTGTGGTAGGGTTAGCATATGTATGTCCCTGTCCATCTGCGGGGGTTTCATGCCATTAACAACTGCTGTCAGCAGACATCAGTAGTACTGGTTGTAGTACACATGTTCCTGTATTGCGATGGGTGTGTTTCCA
Source organism: Protopterus annectens (assembly GCF_019279795.1). Classification (NCBI taxonomy): domain Eukaryota; kingdom Metazoa; phylum Chordata; order Ceratodontiformes; family Protopteridae; genus Protopterus; species Protopterus annectens. Next base: position 102,478,845 of record NC_056744.1, on the reverse strand, counting down.
GGGTGTGGCTAGCAGGGCCGTGAAAATATGTTTTAATAGGGGGGATAACCCAGGTGTCCACCAGTCACATGGAGGTATTGTGCATGCTAAGGGTAGTGTAGGTATGGTATGTGTTGTGTAATGTGTCATCCAGCTGAGCAGAGTGCATGACTCAAGCATGTGTAGGTACATGGGTGTCTATTCAGGGAAGTGGGGGTTGCTGAAAATGGCAGTATTAGCCTGAGGCCCAATGTACAGTAAACAAAAAGCGGTATGTAACCTGTGGTGTACAATGTACTCTGTCGCGTGTTACAATGTGTATAGCGGTCACAAACAGGGTATCTGCACATGGAGCACCTATGATGCATTGTGTTAGGCAACTATCCAGGATGTGTGCAAAACACTGTGTGATGTGTAAACCCCCTCACCTGGGGGTGTTCCAGTCCATTGTGCCGGGGGGTGGATCCTACAAGGGGGCGTGTGGAGCATGGAGGCAGGTCCCAGTCCCCCAGAGATATGTGAGTGGTGCAATGTGTGTGCCTCACTTGTGTGCAGCACAGTGGAAGATGCAAGCATTGCCCCACATGACCCCATCCCGTGCCTGCCTGTTACACCCCTGGGAGACATTTTGGAAACTGCCACAGAGGCAGTATAGCATGTGAAGATGTACATGGGGCTCCACACCCCAGGCGATGGCTGCAGGTCATGGTGCCACAGCATTGTGGGTGACCAGGACTGTCATAGCGGTCAGATACCACATGCCTGTACAATAACAATAGGAGCATAGGCAACAGTTGCAGTGACACAGTAGGTCAATGTACAGTGTCCCTGTGTCCAGACCACTGCCTACTGTACACTTGGCTAGACACACCCCCAGAGGGCTTTAACCCCGGTGAGCCATTGCATGTCCCAGTACACATGGTGTATTCCCATCACAGGGCAGTCACAATAACATGTTGTATGAGATATATTGTACCAGGTGATGTGTCATGGGGTATGTTGAGTTGCAGAGCTGTTCACCCACCCCAACATCTCAGTGCATGATGCCTTGTGTAACATGATGTGTGGAACTGGGGACCCACAACAGGGTCATCCTGACTGGTGGTTGTGAATGGTGTAACCCATGGGTCTGGGGGATATACACTGGTGCTTTTTTGGGCCATGCTGGGGCCACCAGTGGTGCCTACAGTGGCATACAGACATACTGAAACATTGTTCTGGCAGGAATGTCCATTGTTGTAGATGATGTGGTACTACGAAGGTAGGTGTGTGTTGTGAATGTTACCCATCCACGTGACCTCAGGTGCAGTCATGGTTGTCGACAGCATCACCCCATCCACAGCTGTCAGCCCCCTGTCCCCAGAATGGGTAACAGTACCCCTTTGTACTGTGTGACTAATGTGCGGGGGAACACCTACTACTGGCTGGCTAACAGTGTCATCTAGGAAGGCTATATGATGGCTGGAATACTGTCAATGTATTTTGGTACCCCAATGAATTACATTGATTCACATATAGTAAGCCATGGCTGCTGGCATGTAAACCCAACAATGACTGTGTGACAGCCCAAAAATGTGGAGCCGTGATGAACATGCACCCATTAGAACCCAAATGATGGTTCGTAATGATGTACAACTGACAGCTATGGGAAAATGGATGCAGAAGCACATCCCCACAGGCAACCATGTTGGTGGGGGGCATTGCAGTACATGTGACAGTTGCTGTATTGCCACATGGCATATCCATCATATAGGGGTAGCACTGGTAGGGACTGTGGACATGCCTGTACATGACCATGTCCCACAGGATATGTTTTTGTGTACAACACCTGTCGTACCTTCATCAAGCTGTGGCGTGTATGACTGCCAGTGTACCTGTGTGACATGTTGTGCAATGGGTGAAAAGGGGAGTAGCGCATTACATCCCCACATGTCCCACAGGTGCATAGCCTGAACATACATACAAATAGGGTGTTGGATAATAGCAACCCACAAGAGGGATGGGTAGGTGGCAATCCACTATCACCTTTTAAGGTGTGCATGTCCATGACACATTAGCACCTGAGATGTTAGCAGTACAGCTGACGGGGCATGCATATTTGATTACAAATACCCTGGTGTTCCACCACTGGCCTGTTGACAGACAGACACCAACACAATGTGCAGCATTGACATGTGCAACACATCACGCAGAGAACAGGGTTACTGTGTTGACATGTGCACAGAACATCAGCCCAGCCACAGTAAAACCGGTATGTTTAAACCCCCACCGTCATTGTAGCCCATGCCACAGACAGGCGTGTTATGCATCTGTTTTGTATGGCTGGGAATGGCCTGGCCTAGCAGTATAGCTGTGTCAGTGTTGCGAACAACATACTGAATGGGCTGTTGGGGAGGTGTGTGTCATCGTGTATGGTCTGATGGATGATACCAGCAGTGCCCCGCTATGTGAACATCCCGTCCCCATAAATGAATACCTAGGCTGTGCTCAACACCATGGTCACTGTGGGAGGGATGGTGCTGTGGGTGCACCGGACATGGTGGTGACAGCAGGCACTGGATGTAGACATATGTGGTACCCATGTCAGGCGGGTACCATCCATGTCGGGATACCCGGGGGCACATACAGCACTGTGTTGAACAATATCACAGCACATAGCACCTGTCAGGGGTAATGTGTATGCATGGATGGGGATGCCAGCATGCACCATACACACCCCACCAAGCAGCATGCTGCCTACCTTGCAGAAGGCCTTTACACCATGGTGATGGACATGCAAAGTCCATATACCCATAGAAATGACATATGGAATGGACAGCCACCCTCCCAATACTGGTATCCACGGGGGACACATCCCTGTGCCATGTATGTGATATCCCCCATACCATGCAGCCCTGTCCAGCAAGGCTGCATGCCATCACAGTCATACATGGTGCGATGGCCACATGGCACTTGCACTATCAACTGACCAGATCAGTAATGTGGCACTGATGCACCTTGGGTGTCATAAGTGCTGTGTGGCGTGTACAATTCGACGCTATGTATGACCACCCCTGCTAATGTCATATGATTAGACATTGTCCCATGTGTATCACATGTGCAATACAGGTGACCCTGGCAGGTTGTCCAACCCCCGTACAGTGCTGGTAGATGTATATGGCACAACACATGCATGTACAGGTGTCCATGTGTATGTGTGCAGTGCCACCCGGCGTCCATAACGGCTGGGCTGTGATGCTTGACATATACACAGCATCCAGGTGAACAGTAGAACTGTGCCCCATGGGCCCATGCTGATTGGTATGAACACAGGTGCACGCAGGTACACATGTCCACAGCAGGTTACCATCTACATGGGGTATGTACAGTGTGATGAGTTGACACAGATCTGATATGGTAAATGCATAATGGTGTGACAGGTGTGACAGCAACATGTCAGCTGTGTCAGTGTCATGATGCGTCTCAGAGATTACTGTGCAGATGTCGTACATGTCATAGCAATGTATGTTCAGCGGTATGCCAGTACATCAGTGTGAATGTGACCTGTCACCATCATTATGTCTTACAGATAATGCCTCGTTCATGACTGCCAGCCTTCAGCCCCAGGAGGATGAACTAATCATACCGTTGCTCCATGACAACTATGACTTGCTATTCAGCCATGTTCTACAGCAAGTGGAGCAGCGGGATGACCTGTGGCAGGATATGCGCAGGAGGGTGAATGACGTGGGTGGCAACAACCGCACCTACCAGCAGATCGCCCACACTCCGGGGCCTCATCGGCGCAAAACAGCGTGCCACTGCAATCGCCAGAGAACAAGATGGAACAGGTGGTGGGCCACCAACCCAGCCCCACTCCCCCACGGGGAGCTCCTGGCCAGTCTGGGGACACCCAGGGAACAGCATGCAAAAAACTCGCCATCGTGGAGGTGGGTGTCTCCCAACCAATGAGCCTGGAGCTGCCTGGTAAGTCAGTCTTGCCTATGGGATGATATCCACTGTAGGTGTAGGTGTCACTGTACATCATGTAAAGTAAAAAACATGCCAGGTATATGGGACACAAGGCATACTACAGTATGCTACGTTGTGTTCAGGCGTGCATACCCATGCTATCACACAGGTACATGATGTGACATGCACAGTGCAAACTGTGGCTGTCATACAGTCATGGATAATGTTTATACTGTTGTGTGCCCCCATACAGGTACCTCTGGGTTGCACAGACATGGGTCCGTTGCAGGTGAGACTGTTGTTAGTAACAGGCATGTTACAGTGTAGATTTTTGCCATGTGGCCAGGTATAACATGCACACCTGGGTTTTGTTCCAGTCACGTATACAGGTTGCACCACCAGACACACATGCCACCCGAAATAGATACAACCATTATTATACACCAGCATGAAACCACAGTACCTGTCAGTGTGATATGTGTGGTCAGCTATGCATAAAGGTGGAGGTGTTCTACAATGGATGCATATGTAGTATGCATTGGAACACCATCATTGGGCACACAGTACCATACAGTGAGCTGTGATCTGGCAGCCCCAGGTGTACCAATGTGACATATGCCCCTGCATTGTGTGCGCGTTGTGACATGCACCCCCATGTCCCCCCTGGTGTTTGTCTGCAATATTGTCACACCATACATGACCACACCCCACATAGCAAACATCCACACTGTTGTCTGCATAGCCCTCTGGATTGTGACACCTCCGACATGTATGGGTGTATGTCACATGGGACACCACAGGAATGGTACGATGCCCATCCCCACAATTGTCCAAGACCCAGTCCCCATGGCCATGGGTGATAGCCACAGGCATGTTGCCACACACTCTGATGTGGATAGACACCTTGCACATTGTCCACACATAGTGCGATCATAGCCCTAGTGGACCACCTTTCATTTGATGTGGTACACCAGACAACCGAATGCCTGTCTGCAGCCACCAGAGGTGCCACGATATCTACCATATGGGGTTTTGGGAAAAGCATGACTGTGTTCAGACATGGCAATGCAATGCGTCCATGTTATGCATCGCACAGCAACATACATTGGGCCTGTTGCCATGCAGTGGCACAGTGCCTGTACTCCCCTGTATAGCTATGTACACGGCTCACACTAACCAACCTGCACAAAATATTTGCTAAACATGCATTCTATCTTTTGGGGCACACAAACCCCTGTGAAGCCCATTATGATGGGTGCATGTGGCGGGACACCATTGTCACATGTCCACATGTTACGCACATGTCGGATTACATGTCAAGGTAGCGCCCTGTGTACTGTTAACCTGTCTGTGGCCACATGGTGTATCAGGTGATGCATGCAAACTACCATGATTGTGTGTACTGCATGCCTACTGATATGACACCTGCTTGATGTAGTGTGCACCCCAGGGCGTATGCATACTAACACTATTAATGTCTGGGCTGCATTCCTTTCTGTAGTGTGGGAATGCTGCATGCCATCTGCAATATCACATGCATGGTGTGTCTGTCTGCATGTGTGTGTGTTTGGGGTGTGTTGTGTGTGTGTGTTGCGGTGTGTGTGTGTGTTGCGGTGTGTGTGTGTGTTGCGGTGTGTGTGTGTGTTGCGGTGTGTTGCGGTGTGTAATGTACCTTACAGTATGTCTTTGTATTCACAGGTGGTGTAGGGGTGTTCCCCTCCTGCGGTCCATCTGATGTTAGTGTCCCCACAGATACTAGCGGTGATGACCATATGCATGAGGTAAGGCAGGGTTGTCAGGGCAGAAGCTGTGCCATTGGTTACCATCCCACCTATGTCCCCTCATCCCCCCGGTTCTGATGCCGACACATACCACATCACCGTTGCCCATAGAGGAAGGACAGTCAGCGTCTGTTGGCATTGACAGGGAAGGGGGGGCTACGAAGGGGCCACACACCATGTTCCAGTGTAATGACGGTGAGGCCACAAGGCAGGGCTGGTGCTCTCTGGGAACCTCTGGCAGACAGCATGCTGTACAGGCAGAGTGGTTCACCGAGCATGTTTCCGACTGTTGGCGGCACGGAGTGCAGAACGGCAGAACCAAGGGGCAAGGCTGCAGGGGGTGCAATCCTTCCCTAAATGACAACATCCACAGGGAAATGCTCAACACAGATTGCAAGTATGGATAGGCATTTTAAAATGGTTTAAACCTGACCAGGGTGGCAATCCCCGGCGTGAGCTTCGTCTGGAACACCTGGTAGGGGGGAGGGGTAGGAAAGGGTGGACAAAATAGTGTGGGGGAACCTGATGTACGTTGGGGGCAATTGTTTGTAGGCTCCCTATTTGGGTGTGTGTACCCAACCCCCAGGGGAGACAAACTGTAGGGTCCCCCACATACTGTTTCTGAGTTGCCCAGTAAACCAGGCCCCTTAACTGATTCTCCATTTGGGGCGCCTTGCCCGGAGACATTCCCCTGTGCTTGATAAGCCTTGCCGCATCCCTGTCATCCACACCATGGTCAGGGTTTTGAAATATACTATGCCAGGGTAAAGTAGGAGAGGTGTTGTAACCTTGATGATACTTATTTATTTGCGTGGTTGTGATGAAAAGTGGATTCGGGGGTTTTACTTCACATGCAGCCTACCCGTAGTGAGGGCGCTCATTGACTGGTTCTGGTATGTGTGGGGTTCTGGTAGACCTGTTGGTTCTATAACCTGAATTCCTTGGTGTCTTTTTATTGCCTAAGGGAGCATGTTATTGGGGCCCCGTGTAGCGGGATTACCCACAGGCACATTGGCAATTCAGCATACCCCAAAGTACCCCCCTGTGGAACCTTGGTTTATATGCTAGGTCTTAGGCTTCTGGGGGTTTATAACCTGCCAAGTGTGGTGGCTTTTCCCCCCTTGGATGGGATCTATACCCCGGTTTGCTGTGTCTTCCACATGCAAGGATGTTCCCGGGTATACCTTGTCCCCATCCCGTAAGCTTTCTTTAAAGGATACCCCTATGGGATGGGTTCTGTTCCAAGGTAGGGGGTCTCTGGGTGTAACCTGCCCTCCCCAGTCCTTTTATACCTTTGGGTTTTTTGTCTTTGTCTGTGGGGTTGATTTGGTCTTTGAGGGGGGCATTCCCTTTTTGGGGTTACATCCTTGTTGTCAGGCACAATACCCGGGGGGCGGATGACTGTTGACCCCGGGGCTTAGTCGGCAGCATGTGTTGTTTGAGCCCCTTTACCTTTGGTGGGGAACCCTTTTGGGGCCTTCCAATGTGCGGGGTGGGTTGGTACATTTAAGGGGCGTTGACTCAATCATTTGGCTTAAATGTAAGTACAGGGGGCAAGACCTCCCCTGACGGATGGAATCCCTTATGTAGGTCAATGTAAAAGCTTTCCTAACCCATTGGGTGGAGGTCAAAAAGGTTATGCAAGTTGGGTCCCCAGGTCCTGATAACGTTTCCGTTTTAATGGATTACCCCTAGTGGTAATTAGGGACCTTGTTTTTTCCCAAAGGGTTGACAACCCGGCATGTCTTAAGGCCTGGCTTGGACCCGTTATCCATTTTAGAGACCCCTGGTGGATGTCTTTCTGAGGGGGGATTAGGTGCCCAGTTTGCAGTCTCTGCATACCTTTGTCACCACAATCCCCATGTTTCACTAGACAAATAAATGCCGAACAAAGGGGCCCGGATGAGTTGGGACCCCAAAGCTTTGATTGAAACAAGGGCCTCCCTGTGGGTTCTGTCCTTAGAGTTTCCCCTCTTGTGACATTGGGTCACACTCGCTGGTGAGCTTTTTATGTGCCCTTGGGGTTTGTTTGGGGCTTTGTAGGTCAAGGTGGGTTGTGTTTCCAATGGCCAGGCCTTGAAAAGGTCACCAGGGTTAAGAGGAGGTTGCCCTTGAAAAGCCACTTGGGTTTCCGTGTATGTGGTCCCCAATGTTTAAATTTTTGGTCCTTTTATCCCCCATAGTTTCAACGGTTAAACTTATGGGGTAAAGTCCCGGGGGCCTAGAAGCCTCCTTTGTGGAGTGGGACCACATTGGTTTCCACTTTGGGTTTTTGTGTGGTAAGTTCCGCCTTTTGGGGTTTAGGGCCCATTGAGGTGTGAGCACACCCGGGGAACCGTGGTCCCATTGATGCTGTGTTTTCCCTTTAGGGCAGTCTACCTGGGCACTGGATGTTTGGGAGGTAGACTCTGGTGGGATAGATATCTCTCCTTTGGGGGGGGGGGAAAATATAAAACCCCCTATGTTTGGGGCCCCGGGGGTTTCCAGGTTTCAGGGTTTTCCCCCCATGTTTCTCCTACTAAGGAAAGGCCCTTTGGGTCTTTTGTTCTTTGCAGTTTCCCAGGGGGCCTTGGTGTTTAGAGTGATCATTTACTGCAGTATTGTCAGGAGCCTTCCCTTTAGGGGGCCCTGCAGTGAGCTTTCCCCCTTTTTGGACAGTTTTTTTTTTGGGTGGGGTCCACCAGACCTGCCCCTTTGGTGGAAAGGGGCCATTTTTTAGGGATTGCTTGATCCCTCATTCCTGGAGGTGTCTGAGGCATTTGTGGGTTTCAGAGCTTTGTTTTTCCCCTGGCCGGGGGTTGAAAGGGTCCACCCAGTCTTAAGAAGTGTGAAGTTTGTTTTTGGAATTCTTCACCGTGGTCTCCTTTGCTGGGGTTGGGGCGATGTGGTCTCCAGGGATTAATTTTGGTTGTTCCCAAGGGGATTTTCACCTGTTGGACATGTCGTCCCCCCGTGGAGACAGTTGTTGTTCCCCCTTTGGGGTTGGGGACTTTGTTATAGTTTGGGGTTTCTCCGGAACCTTTGGGTTAGGGGGTTGGGGTTTTGGGTAAAGTTCCGGCTTGTTTGGGTGTTTTGTCCCCTTGTGGTGTTTGAGAGACTTTACCTCCAGTGCTTAAAGGCTTTGGGGATTGGTTTGGAGGGTGGTCTGTACATGCAAAACTGTAGGGCAGTTCACCTAGGTTAATTGACCTGGATGGCTGACCGTCTTTTCCACAAACCTAGGGTGGGTATCCTTTAGCTATGGAGACTTTTTTGTGGTTTTCCGGTTTGGGGCAACACTGATAGAGGATAACCTTAGTGCTGGGGTTCTCAGGAGCCTTGAACCCGGGTTTCGTCACAGACAGACACATGTTCCCATACTGAGGAGGGCTTTTAGGGGCAATTGAGGAGACTTCTGGCAGAGCAGTATTACCCTTAGTTCCCAGGTTTTGTTTTCTAGGGCAGTAGGTTTTCATTTGAGCCTTGCCGAAAAAGGCATTGGGGTGGCAACCCTTTGCCAATATCCAGAACCCGGGGTGACATCAAGCCCCCCTGGGGCGGCTTTTCAAGCATGTCACCCAGGCAAAAAAAACATTGGACCCCTTTGATGACCGGGTTTTGCCAAATTAAAAGCTGATCACTACCGAGGGCATCACTTTTGAGGGGGGTACCCACAGGGGATACCGGCCTGGGCTACATAATCTGAACCCCCTTATGTCTCTTTTCATGTGTCCCGGGAGGGTTTTCCGGCTTCCCCGGATGGCAAAACGGCAACTTGACATGTCGGAGTGACCTGAGGCTTTTGAGTGGCATTCTATGCCCACAGGCAGTTGTGATATTTCCTTGAGTTTGGGGGGTGGGGCTCAGTGTGCTGACATGGGTCATATAACAAGTGGCTGGGATTGTTGTGGCCTTTAAGGGTGTGACTGTTTTTCACACTGACTTTGAGAACATGTGTTGCATGTCCTATGCTTAAGGCAGTTGCTTGGGGTTGCTTTGGAGGCCCTGTACTTTTGGATAGTTTTAAAAGTGTCCATTGTCTTTGTGTGTTTATGTTTTTTTGCAGTTGTGAATTCATTGGGAAATGGGTTTTTGGTTGGTTTCCTTCCCCCTTCGGTTTGGGTCCAGTTAAAGCTCACCTAGTTTGGCTAAAGGCATTTCACTTATTTGCGTTTTTTGGGGGGAAGGGGGGGTTTCTGTGTACATAGGCTTGTAAAATTTCCTGGTGCCCAGACACCAGCAACAAGAGGCCGAATTGCCCTTGACAGCAGAAAACGTGAAAGGTTTGCTGTGTAATGGTGAAAGGGGCCTATAGGGGAAAAGGGTACTCAAGGGATTTTATGTTAGTACTTTGTTTAGATTGTACACCATATAAGAACTTTGGACAAGTCAGCTTTTGTTGGAATAGCATTTGTTTCAAGTGAAGTTCTGGGCATGGAGCAAATGTCAAAAGCATGTTTAAATTTTTTACCGACTGACCCATGTCCAACTAACTGCATGGGTGTGGTGACGGCTACAGTGGGGACATCCTCATGGGGGACCGTACAGGGTTGGGGACATTTGCGGTGTGTACACACGGTCCCACTGCCTCATGTCACCTGTAGCTGTGGTGCATGCTGTGCAGCGTAGGTGTGTACCAGTACAGGAAAGGCGCAATGGGGTGTCCCCTTTGCAACCCTAGTGTGCAGATGGGGCCCCGTGTGTGGTCACACCCTCACAATCTGCCCCACCCATGTACAGGGCGGACTTGCACAGGTGGAGATGGGCCCATAAGCAGGGGTTTTGAATGACACCAGTCGGGATGGTCACCCGTGTGGTTAGTTCCTTACCGTATTTGCATCCCCTACACCAGGGGAGACAAAAAACAGTTGCACCCTGGTGGGACCACACATGATGGGAGGGGGGGTTATGTATGCCCCCCCACATCCTGCCCCCACACGGGTTGCTCTCATAGGTGTACGGGTGTGTGGCTCATATCCCCGATATGTGGCTCTGGGAAATTCCGCACACTGCGGGGTTAATGACACCCATATGAACATGTGGTGACTTGTTCATTATGCGTCCCATGTATCCCAATGGCTTTTGACAGGTGGTAGGGGTTTCGTGCCTGTAATCATCATGCCCCGAGTGGGTTCATTAGGAGTGATTCAACTCCGGCCCTTTTTTCCCGTTTTTTTTTTTTTTTTTTTTTTTTTTTTTTTTTTTTTTTTTTTTGTTTTTTTTTTTTTTTTTTTTTTTTTTTTTTTTTTTTTTTTTTTTTTTTTTTTTTTTTTTTTTTTTTTTTTTTTTTTTTTTTTTTTTTTTTTTTTTTTTTTTTTTTTTTTTTTTTTTTTTTTTTTTTTTTTTTTTTTTTTTTTTTTTTTTTTTTTTTTTTTTTTTTTTTTTTTTTTTTTTTTTCTTTTTTTTTTTTTTTTTTTTTTTTTTTTTTTTTTTTTTTTTTTTTTTTTTTTTTTTTTTGGGGGGGGGGGGGGGGGGGGGGGGCGGCGGCGGGGGGGGGGGGGGGGGGGGGGGGGGGGGGGGGGGGGGGGGGGGGGGGGGGGGGGGGGGGGGGCGGGGGGGGGGGGGGGGGGGGGGGGGGGGGGGGGGGGGGGGGGGGGGGGGGGGGGGGGGGGGGGGGGGGGGGGGGGGGGGGGGGGGGGGGGGGGGGGGGGGGGGGGGGGTGGGGGGGGGGGGGGTGGGGGGGGGGGGGGGGGGGGGGGGGGGGGGGGGGGGGGGGGGGGGGGGGGGGGGCATGTGGTGTGTGTTGTTGTTTGGGGTGGGGTTTTTTTGGGGGTTCTGTGTGTGTTTTTTTTTGGTCCTTTTTGGTGTTTGGGTTTTCTTGGGGTGTGTGTGTGTGTCTGCGTGTGTGTCTGTGTGTGTGTGTGTCTGCGTGTGTGTGTGTGTCTGCGTGTGTCTGAGTGTGTGTGTGTCTGCGTGTGTGTGTGTGTGTCTGCGTGTGTGTCTGCGTGTGTGTAATGTACCTTACAGTATGTCTTTGTATTCACAGGTGGTGTAGGTGTGTTCCCCTCCTGCGGTCCATCTGATGTTAGTGTCCCCACAGATACTAGCGGTGATGACCATATGCATGAGGTATAGGCAGGGTTGTCAGGGGCAGAAGCTGTGCCATTGGTTACCATCCCACCTATGTCCCCCTCATCTCCGCACACGGTTCTGATGCCGACACATACCACATCACCGTTGCCCATAGAGGAAGGACAGTCAGCGTCTGTTGGCATTGAGCAGGAATGTGTGGTGGCTACAGAAGGTGCACCTACACACCATGTTGCCAGTGTAATGACTGGTGATGTGCCACACAGGCATGTGGCTGGTGCTGCTCGTAGGAGGACCTCTGGCAGACATGCACCTGCTGTACAAGGCGCAGCAGCTGGTATCACCAGACGCATGTTCCAGACTGTAATGGCGGCACAGGCACGTGCAGAACGGCAGAACCAAGAAGGGCAGAGGCTGCAGCGGGCTGCAATCCATTCCCTAAATGACAACATCCAGTCATTGGCGAGTGCTTAACAGCAGATTGCTAATGTACTGGATAGGCGATTAGGTGAAATGGTTGGAATCCTCGACCGAGGCATGGCAATCCACGAGCGTTAGCTGTCTGTGCTGGAACACCTGGTAGGGGTGAGGCATAGGACACGTGGGCGTAGGCTAGCAACACCAGCTAGTGTAGGTCGACAACCTGCACTGTACAGTCTGGGGCTGCCAATTGTACCCTGTGTAGGCATCACATATGGCTGAACTGTGTACACACATACCCACACACGGCAGACACAACTGTAGGGCTCCACCACATCCACATGTATTCTGCACAGTCATGCCCAGTAAACTCACCGGCCCTTACACACACACATGATGTCATCCATTGGTGCAGCCTATGCCCCTGGCAGACATATCACCCTGTGCATATGATGAAGCCTCTGCCGCATCCCTGTCATCCACACCATCGGTGCAGGGTTATGCAAATATATTCTGATGCACAGGGTGGACAGGATAGTGAGAGGTGTATGTGATACCTGTGTATGCATAGCGTGTGATGTGTATGTTGCAGTGGTTGTGTATGAAAACTGACTGTTGCGTATGTGACGTGGGTTGTGTACTGTCAACATGCAGCAGACATACCATGTAGTGCAGGTGCAGCATGCATTGAGCTGTGTTCATGGTATGTGTGACGGTTACATGTGTAGCACCATGTTGGTTCTGATAACCTGAATCCCTCCTATGGTGTACTCGCATGTGCCTACAGGGAGCACTGTTATTGGTCCCCCATGTGTAGCTGTGGATTACCCACAGGCACATTTGGCAATATCAGCATACCACATGTACCCGCAACCTGCCTGGACACCTACATAGGTTCATAGGTGCATAGGTACATACTAGGCTATCTGCCCTAGGGCATTTATAAGCCTAGCCAGAGTGTGTGTGGCTTTCACCACCCCTTAGGATGAGGATACTATACCCATTAGTTTGCTGTGCCTCTGTCCAGCAGTGACACAGAGATGATTCCCAGGGTATACCTATGATCTCCCATCCACTCGTCAAGCTTTCTCTTGAACAGAGTCAGTGAGGGGCTCTGCCTCATAAGGACTGGGATTCTGTTCCATAGTGTAGGGAGTCTCTGGGTGATGAACCTGTCCCTCCAGCACGTCCTATTTATATCCGTGTTGAGGTTTGTGTCTCTTGCTCTCGTGGCTCTGGTTGATTTGGCTCTTATGAGGTGGAGCATGCCCATTAATTCCGGGTTGGACATGGCCTTGTATGTCAGGCACAGATCACCTCGGAGCAGACGGTATGCGACTGTATAGAGCCGGAGTTTCTTCAGTCTGGCAGCATGTGACATATGTTTGAGCCCCTTTATCCTATTGGTGGGGAACGTTTGGGGTCATTCCAACTGCTGCAAGTGTCGGGTTAGGTGCATTCCGAATGGGGCGTTGTACTCAATCATTGGTCTGATAAGTGTAGAGTACAGGGGTACAATGACCTCCCCTGATCTGGATGTGAATCCCTTCATGATCAGGTGGGCAATGTAGAAAGTCTTCCTAACCACATTGGCAATGTGAGTGTCAAAAGAGAGGTTACTGACAAGTTGGGTCCCCAGGTTCCTGATAACGTCTTCCGTGTTTAATGGATTACCACCTATGTGGTAATTAGGGGTTACCTTGTTTTTCCCAAAGGGTATGACTATACCTTTCTTGGCATGTAGCTTAAGGCCATGGCTCTGGCACCAGTTATCCATTTCTATGAGACCTCTGGTGGATGTCTGTGTCTGATGGGGTGTCGATTATGGTGCCCAGTTTGCAGACATCTGCAAACTTTGTCAGCCACAATCCCCCTATGTTTGCCTGCACGTCAGACAAATAAATGCCGAACAAGAGGGGGCCCAGGACTGAGCCCTGTGGGACCCCGCTCGTGACCGGCTTAGAGTCTGACATGCACCAGGAACTCTAACCCTGTGGGTTCTGTCCTTGAGCCAGTTTGCAACCCATCTTGTGACATATGGGTCTACATCTACGCTGGTGAGCTTTTCTATGATGCCCGTGTGGGGTATTGTGTCGAACGCTTGTGCTAGGTCAAGGTAGGCTGTGTGAACTGCCTTACCCTCATCAATGGCCTTAGTGACTCTTCCGAAAAGGTCGACCAGGTTCAAGAGGCAGGATCTGCCCTTGACAAAGCCGACTTGGGTATGATCCAGTGTATGTAGGTCCCCAATGTCTTAATTTATGAGCTCCATTATGATCCCCTCCATAGCTTTGCAGACAAGGCTCATCAAGCTTATAGGGCGGTAATGTCCAGGGTCCATAGAAGCACTGCCTTTGTGGAGTGGGACCACAGTTTCCGTACGCCATTCTTTGGGTACGTATCCTGTAGTAAGGCTAAGATTAAACAGCAGCCTTATGTGCGGGTTTAGGTCCTCATTGAGGTCGTGTAGCACACAGCCGGGGACACCGTCCGGTCCCATTGATGCTGTGTTTTCCGCTTTAGAGAGAGCAGCTCTCACCTGGGCATCTGAGATGTTTGGGAGGCTAGACTCTGGTGGGATAGATATCTCTCCTCTTGGGGGGGAGGGAGGGGAGAAATATGCACGGAACCTGTCTGCCAGTATGTTGGCAATGTCTGTGGGTTCTGTGATCATTGTACCATTCTGGACTCATTCCGAGCATAACTGTGAGCTTCCACCCATGTTTCTACCTTAGCTACAGAAGGCCTTATGGTTGTCTTTTGTGTCTTTTGCGAGTCCTCTCCCACAGGTGGCCTTGGATGATTGTATGAGTGATCGTATTTTACTGCTAGTATTGATCAGAGATGCCTTCCCTGTTAGGGATTTCGCTCTGTCATGTAGTAGCTTTCCCCTCTTGTTGTACAGTTTGTTTGTGGCTGGGGTCCACCAGACCGTGCGCCTGCCTTTGGTGGAAAGGGTCCTGATGTTATTAGGGATTGCTTGATCCATACATTCCTGGAGGTGCTCGTACGTAGAGGGCATTTGTAAGGGTTTCAGCAGCGTGGGTTGTGTTTTCCACTGGCTCGGAGGCCTTGAAGGGTACCACTCCAGTCTTAAGAAGTGTGAAGTTTGCTTTTGAGAAGTTCTTCACCGTGGTCTCCTTTGCTGGGGTTGGGGGCGCGATGTGGATCTCCAGTGAGATTAATTTATGGTCTGATCTCACCAATGAGGGATATACATCCGGTGTGGAGCATGTCGTCCCCATGTGTGATGATCAGATCTAGTATAGTTCCTCCTCTTGTGGGTATGGTGACTAGTTATTCCATAGCATTTGGGTGTATGAACTCCCGGAACCTTTGGGTTAGGGTGTTGGGTCTTGGGTAATGTTCCCGGTCTATGTTTGGGTAGTTGATGTCACCCAATATGATGGTGTTTGGAGAGACATTCATACTCTCCAGTGTCTTCAGGAAGGCTGTGTGGGTATCCTGAGTTTGAGAGGGTGGTCTGTAGCATGCTACAAACTGTAGGGCAGTTCTACCTATGGTTAATTGCACCTGGATGGTCTCCGCTACTACGTGCGTTGCCACTAAACTGGAGGTGTGGGTATCCTTTATGCATATGGAGACTCCCCCTCCTTTTGTGGTTTGGTCCGGATTTGGGGCCGCAACACATGATATGAGGTATAACCTGATAGTGCTGGGGTGCTCTCAGGAGCCTTGAACCAGGTTTCAGTCACAGCACAGACATCGATGTTCTCCATACTGAGGAGGGCTTTGAGGGCGTACAACTTGAGGTTTAGACTTCTGGCATTGAGCAGTATTACCCTTAGTTCTTTCCAGGTTTGTTTTCTAGGGCAGTAGGTTTATCATTTGAGCCTTGCCGGAAAAAGGCACTATGGGGGTGGCAGGAGCCTTTGCCAATATCCAGAAGCCCAGGGGTGACAGGTGCAAGCCGTCCCCTGCGAAGCAGCGTGGCTTGTCAAGCATGTCATCCCAGGCAAACAGACATTGGACCCCCTTAGACTGACACTGGTAATTAAGCCAATTATTAAAGCTGATCATTCTGACTCTGTATTGTGGCATCATTCTTGGTGAGGGTAGGATACTGCTCAGGGTCAGGGTCATACCGGCCTGGGCTACATAATCTGAGAGCCCCTCTATGTCTCTTTTCATGTAGTCCAGGGAGGTATGTCTCAGGTCGTTCACACCGGCATGGACAATGACTGCGTCATACTTGTACATGCTGCGGAGTGACCTGAGTGCTTGTGTTATGTGGCGGATTCTAGTGCCCGTCAGGCAGCCTACTGTGATCATTTCCTTGTTCAGTCTGGTGGGTGGGACGTCAGTGTGTCTGACTATGGCGTCACCTATAACAAGTGTGTCTGGCATTGTGTGTGGCCTTAAGGGCTGTGACTGTTTAGCACACTGACTTTGAGAACTATGTGTTGCATGTCCTATGTCTTGAGGAGGCAGTTGCTTGGGTGTCTGCTTTGGAGGCCTCTGTACTTTTGGTATATGTTTGAACAGTGCCTCCGAGTATGTCTTTGTGTGTTTATGCGTTTGTTTTGCAGTTGTGATAGTTCTATGTGAAACTGGGTTTGTGGTGTGCGTGGTGTCCTTCTCCTCCTGTCTGGTCTTGCCGGTCCTGAGTTGAGAGAGCTCAGCCTCCAGTTTGGCTATATAGTTGCATCTCTCACATGTATTTGTGTTTTGTGGGGGAAGGTGTGGGTTGTCTGTGTACATGAGGCAATTGTAACATTGCCTCAGGATGCCCAGATTCACCAGCTGAACAGGAGAGAACGCTAGCAATTGACCCTTCGACATGCTAGAAAACGTGAAAGCGTTTGCTGTGTAACTGAGTCAGAAGGGACCTATAGGGAAATGGGTACTCAAGGGGATTCTAGGCTGATGTAGTACTTTGTTTAGTATATATGTACTTTACCTATATAAGAATGCTTTAGGAGCAAGTGCTGAGCTTTTGTGATAGAGAATAGACAGTTTAGATTGCAAGTAGAGAAGTTCTAAGGGAAAACATGAAGAGCAGAATGTACAGACAGACATAGTTTAACGTTGTTTACACAGTACATGACACACATGTCCACACATATACTGCACCTGACGCCTGTGGTCGATGCCACAGGCTACAGTGGACAGAGACATCACATACATGGCAGGACACAGTACAGGTATGGTGACATTGTGCAGGTGTCGTACACAGCGTGCTGCCCACTGACCTCAGGTGTCACCTGTCAGCTGTGGTGCATGCTGTGCAGCACTAGGATGCTGTACCAGTACAGGAATATGGCCGCAATCGTGGGGTGTACACCACTATGGTGCTCACCCCATAGTGTGCAGATGGGGACACTTGCCTGTGTGGTCAGCACCCTCACAATACAATGCACCCACACGCCATGTCACAGGGGGCGGACTTGCACAGGTGGCCAGTATGGCTCACACCTATGGCATCGACAGGGTTGTGCAATGCAGCACTAGTACGGGATGGTCACCCTGTGTGGTTAGTGTCCATTCACAACAGTATATCTGCATACACCCTCACACCAGGCAGCAGACATACAAACATGTTGACACACACACATGGTGGTGACCACACATGTATACACGGAGAGACGACGTGTTGCATGTACTGCACCATCCACATCCATGCACCCCACACTGAGGTATGTACAGATCTCTACTATGGTGTACAGGGATGTGTGGCACGTGGGACATAGTCCCCCCGATATGTGGCATACATGGGCACACATTCCTGCACACATGTCGGTGCTGGGAATGCCACACCCACCATATGAGACATGTGCAGGCGTGCAGCGGTATGTAGTGCATTATGCGTACCAACACTGTATCCGGCAGATGTGCTGATATATGCACTTGGGAGGTGGTAGGTGTTACAGTAGCCATGTGACATACAGTCGATGACACCTGACCGATGGGTATGCATTATGGCAACACTGTCATGTAACAGCGACATAGCATACTGTATGCACATGGCAGGGTAGGATGGTGTGTGACACACCTGTGAGCCACCACCTGCACACATGCATGTGGACAGGTGTTTAAACACATGATGTACACACATACCGCCATACGTGCTGTTACTATGCCACCATATAATGGCCCCCATGATGGGTACGGATGTGGTAGGGAGTTGCAACTATTTTATGGACATCGGCCACTGCTCATGCATGGCTGCGCCATGCACAGTACACGTGTCACATGTGTCCCCTGTTGCCATGTGTTTATGCATTGCTACATTTTGACATGTGTGTTGACATACATAGAACATGGACTGTGGTATGGTATCACAGCTGTCACAGGCGAACAATACAAGGGTATGTGTCCCAGTCAACACCGCTACACCCTGTAGTGGGAGCATACCACAGACATGTGTCCACCTTCCATTCGTGTGTGTAGCACCACGTATGCCAGTGTTATGCATGTGGTACATCACAGGCTTTGTATGTGTCCTGTGTGCAGTCCATGCACACAGCCAGACAATCACATGTATGACATATCTGGACATTGGTTCACTCTGGTACAGCAGCAGTCATGTGTCATAGTTGTGTCTGGGCTGTGGTATGTGTGGAGCTGACCTGTCTATGTATACTGATATGGGCGGACTACATCACACATGTGGGATCATTGTTAGTACATGTGTACTCTGCACGACTGGTGTACACCACTATACAGACCTGTGGACATATGTCACATGCTGTTGTTGGACCGTGAGGCATACTGCTGCACCGATGACATGATGCTGGCATGGCAGCTACAGTGTTCACTGCAGTGTGTACATGTTTGACCTGCACCCGTGACGCCTGTGATGTCATCTGTGTGTGTACGAGTAACTGCATGTGTGACCACCCTGTGCGTGTGGACGGGTTTACCTGACCATGACCTGTGGTGTGTACACTCCGTCTGCATGCCGGACGGAGCGTAGCACATGCTAAGTGTGTGAGCATGCCCGGTTTGCTGTTGTGTAGGTGGACACACACGAGGTTCCACACTCTGCCCTTTCATGCTCACACTCCATGTGTATGCATGTCTGCACTTTGCAGATGCTAAGTGTGTAAGCATGCCCGGTAAGCAGTTGTGTAGATGGACACACAGTACAGTGCACACAGCGCCCGTCTGTGATCATACCCCGTGTGCATGTATGTTCCCCCTTTGCAACCGCTAGGTGTGTCAGCATGCCCGGTTTGCTGTTGTGTAGGTGGACACACATGACGTTCCACACTCTGCCCTTTCATGATTCAACCCCATGTGTATGCATGTCTGCACTCTGCAAATGCTAAGTGTGTGAGCATGCCCAGTAAGCAGTTGTGTAGATGGACACACAGTACAGTGCACACTGCGCCCTTCTGTGAGCATACCCCGTGTGCATGTATGTTTCCCCTTTGTGACCGCTAGGTGTGTGGGCATGCCCAGTACACCATGCGTGGAGACACAGTACAGTCGGCACCGACGTGTGATACTAGGCGTGTAGCCTTGGCCAACGACATCCTGCATAGCCATGGTGGCCGTCCAGGCGAGTTATATGTAGTTGCTATGCCACAATGGCTGCCTACATCATGCACGCTGGTTGCTCTCTCATAGGGTGTACTGTCTGTGATGCATCCCATATCCATGTCATGATGTTGTGCTCCGTAGTTAGTTAGTATTCCCGAGGGCAGCACTGCCGTGTTACTGTACACCCACCTTGGGATAGTAACATGCTGTGTGACTGCGCACTCTGTCTTCATTCCCTATCGGCTGCCTTGCCTCTGCAGATGATATCACCCACCTAGGAGTATGCCTCTTGACAGTGCTGTGCTCAGTAATCTCGGTACCGCGTTCTGTAAATGCATCATGCTGTAGTGTGTTCATGTAGGTAGGCGTAGATTCAACTCCCGGCCCTTCCCCGTGTGTGCATGTGGTGTGTGTGTGTGTGTGTGTGTGTGTCTGTGTGTGTGTGTCTGTGTGTGTGTGTCTGTGTGTGTGTGTGTGTGTGTGTGTGTTTCCAGCTGCCTCTGGAGATAGTAATGCTTTTAGACGCTTCACAACACATACCTTGGCTATCAGCGTCTATTCCTTTACGGATGATGTCACCCGCCTAGAAGTATGCCTCTGACAGTGCTGTGCTCAGTAATCTTGGTAGCGCGTTCTGTAAATGCATCATGCTGTAGTGTGTTCATGTAGGTAGGCATAGGTTCTACTCCCGGCCCTTCCCCGTGTGTGTGTGTGTGTGTGTGTTTCCAGCTGCCTCTGGAGATAGTAATGCTTTTAGATGCTTCACAACACATACCTTGGCTATCAGCGTCTATTCCTTTACGGATGATGTCACCCACCTAGAAGTATGCCTCTGACAGTGCTGTGCTTAGTAATCTCAGTAGTGCGTTCTGTAAATGCATCATGCTGTAGTGTGTTCATGTAGGTAGGCGTAGGTTCAACTCCCGGCCCTTCCCCGTGTGTGTGTGTGTGTGTGTGTGTGTGTGTGTGTGTTTCCAGCTGCCTCTGGAGATAGTAATGCTTTTAGACACTTCACAACACATACCTTGGCTATCAGTGTCTATTCCTTTACGGATGATGTCACCCGCCTAGAAGTATGCCTCTGACAGCGCTGTGCTCAGTAATCTCAGTAGCGCGTTCTGTAAATGCATCATGCTGTAGTGTGTTCATGTCGGTAGGCATAGGTTCAACTCCCGGCCCTTCCCTGTGTGTGTGTGTGTTTCCAGCTGCCTCTGGAGATAGTAATGCTTTTAGACGCTTCACAACACATACCTTGGCTATCAGCGTCTATTCCTTCACGGATGATGTCACCCGCCTAGAAGTATGCCTCTGACAGTGCTGTGCTCAGTAATCTCGGTAGCGCATTCTGTAAATGCATCATGCTGTAGTGTGTTCATGTAGGTAGGCGTAGGTTCAACTCCCAGCCCTTCCCCGTGTGTGGGTGTGTGTGTGTGTATTTCCAGCTGCCTCTGGAGATAGTAATGCTTTTAGACACTTCACAACACATACCTTGGCTATCAGCGTCTATTCCTTTACGGATGATGTCACCCGTCTAGAAGTATGCCTCTGACAGTGCTGTGCTCAGTAATCTCGGTAGTGCGTTCTGTAAATCCATCATGCTGTAGTGTGTTCATGTAGGTAGGCATAGGTTCAACTCCCGGCCCTTCCCCGTGTGTGTGTGTGTGTGTTTCCAGCTGCCTCTGGAGATAGTAATGCTTTTAGATGCTTCACAACACATACCTTGGCTATCAGCGTCTATTCCTTTACAGATGATGTCTCCCGCCTAGAAGTATGCCTCTGACAGTGCTGTGCTCAGTAATCTCGGTAGCGCGTTCTGTAAATGCATCATGCTGTAGTGTGTTCATGTAGGTAGGCATAGGTTCACCTCCCGGCCCTTCCCCGTGTGTGTGTGTGTGTGTGTGTGTGTGTGTGGTGTGTGTGTTTCCAGATGCCTCTGGAGATAGTAATGCTTTTAGATGCTTCACAACACATACATTTGCTATCGGTGTCTATTCCTTTGCGGATGATGTCACCCACCTAGACATATGCCTCTGACAGTGCTGTGTTCAGTGCTCTGAGTAGCGCGTTCCGTACCTGTGTCATACTGTCGTGCGGTTGGGTAGGTAGGGGTAAGGTCAATTCCCATGCCTGCCAGCTGTGTGTGTGTGTGTGTGTGTGTGTGTGTGTCTCTATGCTCCCAGCCGCATGGGTTCGTAGGTTATGGTTTTAGGCGCTCCGCAGCACACATATATCCTACTGACATCTCTGTGTTTGCAGATGTTGAGACGCAGCTAGTGGACTGCCTGTGTGCCTGCTGTGGTTAGCGACCTCCGTAGCGTGTTCTCCACGTGTGTCCTGCTGTGGTGTGATAGGGTAGTGATGTGTAGGTTCCACTACCGGCCTTGCCACATGTGTCTGTCTGTATCTCTCTCGATGTATATATACATACATACATATGTTATGCCCATAGCGCTGCTCTTGCATGGACAGCTGTCTGTCCCATGTATCGCATATTTGCACGGCTGACACATAGAAATGTGGTACGATGCATATCCAAACATTGTCCATGCAACGTCCGTGTTCCGGGAGGTGTTGCATGCCCTAGAGACATCTGCTGTATATCTTGGCAGACAGCTATCCTTGCTGTACTGTCACTGTACTCGTACACGCCATAGACCTTGTGTATCATTGCCTGTTTATGGTATGTGTATGTCTATCTGAGCTGTGTGCATGGTCGTGTATGTCCCACTATAATCGTCTGTGCAGGTGTCGCCACTATGGGTAATCCATGTAGACAGCTGTTTCATGTGCATTTCAGCACATACCTGCGGACAGTACTACCCCTCCTACAGCAGCACATTCCGTCATCTTGCAGTGGATACTAGTGTTTCCACACACATGTATCTGTGTCTGTTCATAACACTCCACCTCAGGGAGCGTATATCTGGACATGGCCTTATGTGATAGTGGGACACTCGGGGCCAGTCATGTCATGTTGCTCTTAGAAACATTGATAGTGGTCACAGTGATATGTTATGCATGCGTATGGCATTTCTGTCTGATTTGGTGTCTTCCTCGCATGTTTGTCGTTGTTTCCTGTCATCAGTTATCATGAGGGTGCCAGACTGTTACTGTTACATGTAACACAGTGAACATATGAGGCAGACTTCTACACAGTCTTCATACATCTGTGCAGTTGCAGGGTATGTGTCTAATACAACATACCTACTGTCTGACTACAATACACACACAGTGTGTGGCGGCATGACAGACCACATGACATTACTTTGTATTTGCACGGCACACCCACGCAGACAGTTGTATTCCTCACACAGATCTACATCTGCTTATCCACACTACTTGTTCTTTCCTGTACCATATGTGTGCGTCATATTTGCACTTCCCGTCAGTGGCGGGGCTCACGTACGACTATGGGGGCCTGGTAATTGTTATGTTGACACTTCATGGCACCCTGGGGGACACTTCACCTTTGTGTCTGATTACCTTCCACATTGACCTTCGCGGGGCATACGTTGTCATTCACAATTACCGGGGTAGGACATATACATGTTTGCACATTTGTCCTGCTGTCTTTCTTCCCACCTGTCCACCTAGTATCACCGGTTCAGTACATGTATTCTGGACAGGTAGCTCCTTCATACCCTGACCTGTTGTCATTATGTGTACACGCCCTGATGTTCGGCCATTGCCCTTGTTACGTTTCGCATAGTGCTGTGCCTTCCTAGCTGATTGCTGCCTAGGCATTCCGGACTGTGCAGTGGGTGATAGGGGGCGCTATTTCCATTGCATGATTAGTGACACTCATAACATCCGTATTCATGGCTACGCCAGCATACCTCTCAAGTGTACCTCGTTATGAGGGACGTACCTCATTTGGGGTCTTAAAAGGGTCATGCTCCTCGAAATTCCTCAAAGTTCCACATTGAATGGGTCTGTTACACATTCAGTGTTAGGAATGTTTTAGGTGAAATCCATGGTAAATTGACATTAATCATATTAATTCATTAAAGGATCTTCTTTATAAGTGAAAACAGCATATTTTAATCATCCTATGACCTTCCTAGTTGAAGTTGTTAGTAAGCCATTAGTATGTGTTCCACATTTTGCCCATTTGTTCCACATTATGAAGGCGAGTGTTCCTCATTTTGGTGATGGAAGGTTGAGAGCTATGTACGCCAGTATTCGCACAACGGTCTGACTTTGTATGGGGTATTTGTAATGTAGTCCCTATCTGTATTTCCTGTGCTATGCCTTACTGCAGCTGTGTTGTTCCGACAGATTTCCAGTTATGGGTGCCATCTTGGTCATACGCATGTCCATCCATGGGAATCGCCTACAGGACACTGATATAGGGCTGTACATATTTCACACCTGCTTTCTGCATTATCTGGTGGATGCTTTGCACCATTACTGGGGATTAAGGCATGTGTTATACCTACATCCCTCCCACGGGGCGGGCCTACGGATTCTCTGCCAAACAACACCTAGGCCCATTTCTGCATACCCAGGTTCCCATGCCTGCAACCCTCGACGGTACACATTACACATGGTTAATGTGTGCGGTACTGGAATGTGGATGCACTTCTATGGACTTGCCACTCTGGGGATATCTGTCCATATGTCCTGCATTTCATGGACACATGTGTCATCAACCTTGAACAAGCTTTTAGTGCATGTATAGCTGTTCTGTAGTTGCAGCTGTCACTTTTTTTGCATCAATCGCAGCAGGGGTTGCGAATGGAGCAATTTTTGGAGTCCTACAATGGACACCAGAGTGCATGTGTAAAGTGTAGAACTTGCTGGACTGTCACCTTCTGGCCAGTGGTTTTGACTGCTGCTGTATGTTCCCCGTTCGCGGATGTCTGTTTGACTACCCATATTATCTATTACTTGGCATATTTATATCCATGTGTCATATATACGGGACGTAGGTCTGTTGTGTGTACATATATACATGTGAACCCCTCGTTTCATACCTTGCTTTGTTACTGTCTGTGGATTACCTGTGTACACACATCTATAACCATACCATACCTTTCCACTGTACAGGTTCTAGCAGAGTGTACGGATGGTTGGCCCTTTATCTTAGGTGTGTGTTACATTGACCTGTGTCTATCTGGCAATTTGCTGGCATTTCATGTGAGACTTACTTGATTCTATAGAGACTTGATTCTATAATTAGGACGTGCTTCCACCGACTATATTTTTCTTTGTCTTCTGGAATCTTTATGTAACCAGCCCTTTTTGGACACTTTCTATTGTTGTTCATTTTTGTTTACATATATGACTACTTTGGTATGTTGTGCTATTATTGTGTGTGGAGCATTTCTCCCCGGTCCTCTACTGACACTGGACATATATCCAGCTAGCCTAGCCCGGTCAACAAATGTAAACCAACATAAAACTTACATAAACGTACGGGGGCACCTTCTGACAAGTAGGTCGGGTTACAGATGCATACCCTTTGTCAATCCCTGCTACTAACATACCCGTTATTCTATCCACATTCTATGTTTGTCTTATCACATATCATGTGTTTCTCACTATTTGTACCAGTACTTTGCATGGCATTGTCCGGTTCCATACTTTCAGAGGCTGACAGTTTTGAGACATGTATAACTAACGTGGAGGACACAGCATTAACTTACCCTGCTGTGAGCGGATCACACACGCACAGGCGCAGTTGCATTTCCTAATTGTGGGTTACGCGCAGGCGCACATGCATATCTGTATTCTGGGTTACATATGTTTACTGAGTCTGTGTGATTACATGGCCTGTATTAGTTGTGACTGTTCCAGTAACATATCTCTGATCCGGTTAACAGACGTGTGCGGAACACACTTTCACCTTTACACATGTAACTGTCTTTGCGGCACAGACGCATTACTTACACGTTCACATTTATATGTTCTATAGTCGTAATTCAAATGGGACTGCATTCACGTTGGCCGGTTGCTGTGACCACTACACGTTTGCTGTTCTGTCTCATTTATATGCATACCCATGGTACATAGCTACATTAACATATCCCCCCCCGCACTCACTTACGTCACAGGCATCCATTCTCCTGCTGGGAAAAGTGTGGTACTACATGTTACACATTCCCTATTCCCTACTGCTCTTGACACAGGATGCATATGGTGTGACTGCAGGGATATTCAGATCACAGGGGCTTATAGCCCCAACGCATACAGGTCTTTGATTGTCAGGGTGTTCCTGTGGTGCTCTGGGTTTGGTCTTGTCCACCTAGTGTACGGGACTGCCCTGACCATGTACGAATGTCAGACGAGGCACATGGGCATGGTTTGTCCATGTCTATTATACCATAACCCCCCCATTATTCCTAACCGTGCACGCTGATTGGCCAGCGTGCCCGTTGTAGATCGGGTTATAGTAATGGCACACGGTCCGGTCGCCTGGACCTATTTCCATTAGTATACCTCGGTATTTATAACCTGTCTCGCTATGTTACATGGGTTTAACATAGCGTGACAGCTTTAACTGAGCCACGGAGATGTCCGTTGCTTACTTTGGGGCAGTCTCGCTGTGCTACACACATTTAACATAGCGGGACAGGTTATACAACACAGCAATGGGGACATCGAGCTCTCCGTTGCTGTTTTGTATTGATTTGCTATATTGACTGTGTTTTACATAGCGAGACAGTTTCGACATTGGCAACGGACATCTCGCGCAGTACGTCAGCACCGCCGCGGATGCCAGACATCTGCGGATGGGCAGCAGACAGGCATTATGCTGTGCCATTATGTCTGTGGATTAATAGTTTATTGTCCTAGATGATATGGCATAATAGCAATAACCCACGTCTGGGTGTGGGTACTGCTGTATTTACCCACGGTTGCCTTTGTTTGGTCCCTCGGGC
The DNA here is from genome assembly GCF_019279795.1 of Protopterus annectens. Taxonomy (NCBI): domain Eukaryota; kingdom Metazoa; phylum Chordata; order Ceratodontiformes; family Protopteridae; genus Protopterus; species Protopterus annectens. The sequence goes on along the minus strand of NC_056744.1, from coordinate 102,452,315 downwards.
ATCGCCCTCGGGACCGCACCACGTCTACCATGGGTATATCCAGCATTACCCACACCCAGGCATGGGTTATTGCTATGATATTTATTCCGTGTGTACAGACACGAGTGTTTGGACAACCAACAATAGCTTCTGCTATTGGCATACAATGCTGTGGGTGGTGCCAGTTATCATACATATGCCATGTTCTGCATTTTTCCCATTCACACTTGTCTATCCCCTGTCCTCATTCATACGTGGATATTTATGTGGCACATGACTGAACTATGTATTACCTGCAGGCATGCTGTGTACAGTGCACATATGTGACGGTTGGTTACAGTGTATCTGTGTACCTACCTCTGTGATACTGGGGACTACCACACATCCTTCGCAGCATTACATGCGTATGTATATACTATTATTCGGTGGCCTGTGGAAGGTTGTCGGAGCACCGGTTACATGTGTCCCTATTTGTGCACGCATTGTGATGGTCTTTGTCCGGCCTTCGTTGCTATCATGGGTTGGATGGTGGTGTTGGTGTGTGTTTGGGTTGTATTTATACTGCCGATACGTCAGTGGGGGGTGGGGTTGGCACGTGTTCCTCTTTGCAGGGGGCCCCATTATGGACATTTGTGTCCTGCGTCGACACTTGACACGTGTCATATGTCCTGTGATGTTGACACAGTTGTGTATGCCTTCCTGCATTACTACTTGCGTGTTACAGGCATTTTGTATCTGGTACGCATGACTATTATGTTGGATAGCTTAAGCTATTCCCATGCTATGACATAACCATTCATCCGGGCATATACGTGTTATTCTATCCTTTGCATTGGCTGTGGGTGTTTTGCCATACGGAACCACACATATCTACGAGTGATGTCCCACCTTGACATTCTGTGCATGTGGCAACCCTGCTGGGGTGACCTGCTTGGTGGACGGCTGTTCTGCCCTGTGTATTGTCTTTGACATGTCTGCATAGCTAATCATCGGTACAGTGGCTGCACATACTGCTTTGTCCAGATGTGTACAGTTATGGACACCATGGCGTGTGAACACCTATGGGGTTTCAACAGGTCCGTAACCACATGCAGGATGTACACATTCTGCCGACACATTCACATGCAGCCATTTGGATATCAGTACCTGGGGTGGGATGTTGAAATGTGGGGTACATATTTGCACGCGTGTCACTGCCTAGGACAATACTTCCTACTACATATGGGGCATACCCGCTGTGTGTAGGTGTGCAGCTGCGCAAGGCTGCTAGCTGGATTGGGTGGACAGTCGGACATGGGTGCGGGTTATGTGCTATGACGGGGTTGTTGTGTATTACATTTGCATGCGTGGGTTCTGCTTCTGGATATTCCGATTCGGCATACGCCATCCTATGTGTATGTGACGGTTACGTTGCTGTGTCTAGCACATTTTACTATACACATGTTTGTCTGTGTTTGGGATATCTGGTTTCTTTCTGGTTGTTATATGGCCACGACTGCCCAGCTGTGTACTCTCACTACCACTGTGGGACTGCTGGTGACCATGCCCATGGGGCTAGTCGTGTGTAGTTGCGGCGTGCTGACATGATGCAGTACACCTCCACTGGGTATGCCTGCTGACAGTGCATTGTGTGACGGACACGGTATTCCGAGTATCCTTTGTTCCGTGGACGGGAACATTTTGTACTTCGTGGATTTATGGTTGGTTCTCCATTTTGTGTGGACAGGTACTATGTTGCATACTCTGCATACGTTTCATTATCCACGGACACTGGTTGGTGCAGTTACTATTGCAGGTGGCATGTGACAGTCAGCACTTTAGGTTACTCATCGCCTGCCGGCTTGGCCACGCCTACGGGCGCATCCTACTTGGGCTCCCTGGACTCGCGCACATGCCCTATGCACGTGGTTGTGGTTGCGGCGCACACTCATTACTATGCATGTGGCGCACCAGTTATATGCTGCACGGCCCGCGCAAGCCTTACGCCGGCCTTGCGCCGAGCTTCATGAATCCGGGGGTTTGTTTAACTCTAGAGTGGTTATGTCTAGTATAAGAGACTTTAGTATGTTTCAGCAGTAAATTCTTAGAGTTGAGATAAGAGCATCGGTGTCAAAATGTGTTATTTTAAGGTCTGCCTTATAGTGATGTTGTTTTTTAAATCAGTGAGTAGTCTGTTTGAAAAGATGGGGAAATGGTTGCTAAGGCTGTGTGGCAATGTGCTGCTGTTAGTGATGTTGTTTGGGTTTGAAGTAAATATCCAGTCTAATGTTGATGCTTTATTTCTGGATTTGTTATACTTGTAAGGTGACCAATTAGTTGTGAGAAGCCACACAGGTTAATATTGTCGGTGGCATGTATGTATATTATTTAGAAACAGTCTATGTTTAGATCTCCTAGGATGATTGTTTCCTGTATAATATTGTCAGATAGCTAGGATAATATATCTTTAGCTGTGGAGGCCACACTTCTCAACCTCTTAGCTCAAGAAATCTGGATAACACCTAAAATAATGGGGACAAGGGTTCAAATATAGGGACCGATTTTAAATTTTACTCATAGAAACTTAGAAAGTTGCTAAAATAACAGAATTTGTGTTAGCATGCATTTTCTGAAGGAAATGAAGTTTGAAATTCAAATGATTTGACATTATTTAGGGACTTCATTCCCCAATGATTTGCTAGAAAATCATAGATTTTCTGAGAAACAAAAAAAAAAATGATGGAAAAAATCTGGACGTTCTGCAAAAATTTGTACATTTGAGAGGTATGGTGGAGACATTGTTCTCTGGTGGTATGTACAACATGACTGTATATGGGCTATTGTGTGAATTTAGTTTGAGAAAAGAGATGATCATTGCTCCATTGTTAAAATAAAGAAGTATGATTGAGTGGCAGCAAAGTGCTATTTGGGTATATAATTGCTGCACCACCAGATATTTTGGCCTTACTCTCAGCTCCAGTGATACTGTATCCTGTTGAGAAAATTCCATTAACTTTAATTTTGGGTTTTAACAAGGTTTCTGTGACAGCTAGGATGTTAGGGCTGTAATGCATGGAAGTCTTTTAGTTTATTGCAGATGCTTCTGAGGTTTGTGTTAAATAGTCTTAGGTCAACTATGTTTGTATGTTGATTTTGTAGCACTGAAATATTTTTAGTGAGGGTTTGGTGGTTGGTTTTGTTGTGTGGGATGGATCTGAGTAGGAGTGAATTTTTAGAGTTGCCAATGGTCCAGAATTTTTCTGGACAGTCCAAAATTGAGGAACACTGTCACTGAAACTGAAGAACACAAGAATATGCACAGTAATATTGTACAACAATCTCCTTGAGGGGAGGTTAAATGCACATTTCTATTCTGCACGCAGTTTGCTTTCATGTACATGCCCAGAATTCTTGACATGAAAAGGTGACAACCCTAATATTATTACTAGGCTGGAAGGCTGGTATGAATTAGTATATGTTGGTGGTAGATGATCCATTGGGTTTTAGGTTATGTTTTTATGCATGTGTTATGGGTTAGTGTTTTTTCTTTCACATAAATGTGTCTGAAAAGGTGGATGTGTGAGATGTTAAAGAGTTGGTAAGCTATAGTTTGGTGATTATAGGTGTGGGTGTAAAAGGTTAAGTTGCTTTGATGGTTGTGGGCAGGTACATAGTTTGAATAAAGTAGCATATGGGAAAATGAAAAAAAGCTAACTGTTGCAGATAGATCTAATCCCTCAGAACCGTTGACTTTGCAAAGCCATTTCTCTGGCCAGCATGAAGGCAGATGTTTACATTTCCGAGTTGCAGATAAGTAAAATAAATGGAGTGTGAAAATCCAGGCAAACACTTTGGTGTATGCCATGGGTATGGAAGCAGAAGCAAAATAGATCTTATTTTTACTTTCTAAGTACCAGAGTGTCACACGAGTCAGTAATTAGTACACACAATGAACGTTGTGCCAGAAAGAAGTATTATACACAAAATGGCATGATTTCACAGATGTGGTCAAGCTGGAGTTTAAAGTGTTGAGGATTTTATAGAAATTTGTATAAAATGGCTGAAAATACATATTGGTTTGATTAAAAAAAATGAACAAATTTAAGATCCAGTTGTAACTGGGCTGATATTGATGTTTCTTAAGAGTAATTCAAACTACTACATAGGTTGAATTAGGAAAAGAGAAAATGCTATTACTATGTCAAATAATGTGTGCGATGTAAAACACACAGTAAATACGTTTAAACTGAAATGTGATGTTCTAAATAAACATGTACATGAGAAGCACAGTGTAAGTTTAGCAAATGCGTGTGGTGTAACTGTTATCATTTCTAGTCAGAACAGTGTGCTGCCTGTTGCAGGAAGTATAAGAAATGCAACGAGATGGGACATTTTGTTTTCATTTGTAAATCTAAGCTAATTATACAGGCTACTAAAAATAAAACTGAGAAAAGCGTTCAGAAATCATTTTTCTTGTGTTCAGGGATTGCTGTGCCAAACACTGAATTAGACAGATAGAATTTCTTCTTCATAGAATCCTGTTGAGTTTTAAGAGAGATACAGTGACTAATATTGCTGTGATGATGTTGATATATGATACCAATAGAAGCATCTCAAAGCATCTACAGTTTCATGAAGCAGAGACAGAAATATGTAACTCTGCAGTAAACTCAGCTGCACTGTAAGATTTCTAGCCACATCTGAGTGAAAGGAGCATGATTATGAGTTGTGGCTTTATGTGCTGGATAGTCATACATAAATAACCTGCTCAGCAAAGCTGTGTCATGTGAGGTGGGACTGATTGCCAGAATAAACAAAATCAATGCAGACTTGCTTGACGAAGTTGGTCTCTGAACTATTAAAGATAAAATTAAAAACGATTGATGTCCCATATGCCTTGACAATGCCTAGAAAAGTGTCACTTTCTCTACTGTCCAAACTAGAAGCAAAAAAAAAATTAATGCAAGTACTTGGTGTGAATTAAAGTGTAACTGAACCAACTGAATGGAGTGTGCCAATGGTATGATTATTTAAAAAAATGGAAATGTATAAATATATATTGATTTGAAGAAACTTAATGAAGCAGTCATGCGAGAAAAGTTTACTCTACCTATACTAGAAGACATAGCACCTAAACTGGTCAATGATAAAATGTTCTCCACATTAGACACTTCAAGTGGATTTATCAAGCACTCTTTAGGGAAGGCAGCCAAAACCTAACAAACTTCATTCCTTCAATGAGACGGCTCTCTTTTGAGATACTGACAATTTGTATAAGTTCAACACCAGAAGTAGTTTAACATGAAATTACTATTTTTTTTAATAGCACGGGGTTTGACATAATGACTAAGGTCTTCACCTCACACACAAAATACAGGGTTTGATCCTGATTGCGAGTTACTGGCTTGGCTTAAAATGTCCCTTCTGGGCAGTTAGTTGAGTATTAACCTATGAGCCTATGAAGGTGTTGCAATCATGGGTGTTGTACTGATGTTTGGTCCTGATAAAGATGCACATGATTTGAGATTTGAGCTAGTGCTCCAGACTAGTAAGAATTTGAGTCTAATACTGAATAAAGAAAATGCTCTTTTGGGAAGTCTGAGACTCAATATTTCTCTCACAGCTCAACTGTTAGTGGAACCAGACTAGACACAAATGAGGTCAGAGATAACAGAGCTAAAGTGCCCAGCATGTGTTACTAAACTATGTCAGGTCATAGGCATGATGGATTTATTGGGTAAATATTTTACCAGAGTGGTAAATTCAATGACAGATACCATAATCCGGGGGGAGATGATTGGGATGCTCAAGCTCATGGATTCAACAGATGATATGAAATGCTAATACATGCTCTAATGCTAGCAAACTATTATGTCATCAAGGAGAATACTAAGAGTGTGAATGGCAGTAGCGGTTTCCTGAGTACTGCATTAATCAAGATGGAAGAACAAGTGTTATGACCTGTTGCCTCTTGCTCAAGAATGCTAATCAATGCTGAACAGAGATATGTACATACTGAAAATGAGTGCCTTGAAAGTGTATAGGCATGTTAGATGTTCTCCAGATACCTAGTAGGACTGGAGAATTTCCAAATCCAGACTGACTGCAAGCCAGTGGTTACACTGATTAATTCCCGTGATCTAGATAAGGTACCGCAGAACTATCAAAAATTACTTGTGAGAATGAGACACTTTCAGAGCAAGTCATGTGCTTGGAGAGCAGTTAGTCATGACTGACACTTTACCCAGAAACCCTATATATATGACCAGAAGCAGTCAAATACCGATGATGCTGTTGTCTGTGTGTACAGCATTAAGACAACTCAACTGCTGACTAAAAAAGCACTACAAAAGTTGAAGCAAGCTAGCCACTCTGATGGCATAGAGGAATAAAGCTCTGACTACAGCTCAGTCAACCTGGGTTTGATTATTGGCTTGAGTGACTGAAGTAGCTGAAGGGAGGGAAGGGCATACCCATCCTGGGTGGGAGGAAACTCATTGATGGCACTCCCTAAAGGGTGGTGTAGTATGTAGAGGGGAGTTGCCCTCAGATGTGGTCAATGAGTGGGGGTGGACAAAGGGAAATGGGTAGGGCATATAAAAGACCCTCCCCTGGATGGAAACAAAGATGGCTGGGTTCCAAAGATACACTTAGGATTTACAACTGTCACCAGAAATCCTGGAGTAAGTCCACTGGCATATCAAACTAGCTGACTGTCCCAGTGTAAATGTGGAACACAGGGGCTAAGTCAGTAAAAATGATGTGCAAAGGGGGAACAAGAATGATGAAACAAGCTGCCAAAAATTTATAACATTTAAACTGTTCTATGCCCCATGTGGAAGGCCTATCTGCTTGACACAAACAAAACATCTGATATGCAGAAGTATTACATCATACAAACACAACTGTTGGGAGTCTGATGGTTTACTACTGTCCCAAGATAGAACGGTAGTACTGCCATCATAACAGGCTGAAGTGTTAGAACAAATACACAAAGGGTACCAAGGCCTCACAAAGTGTTTTAAACTGACAAGATGTTTGTATGTTGGCTTAGCATTAGTATGACCATTGCAAGGCTTGTGTTAAAGTGTCAGTTTCTAAGGTATCCATAAGCCATCATAAAGAAGATAGCCATTACTACTGACTTCATTGCCATAAGGTCCTTGACAAAAGATAGTTACTGACTTATGTGAATCTGAGCACAAAAGCTGCTTAGTTGTAGTGGAGTACTTCTCTTGTGACACAAAAATATTACATGTAATGAATACAACTAACCAGCAAATCACAGCAAGGTTCAAAATCATGTTTGCAAGTTATGGAATACCAACTGAACTGGTTACAGACAATTGTATGCAGTTTTTGTAAACTGAATTCCAGCAGTTTACTGATAACTAAGGTTTCACTATTACTATGACAAGTGCTTTCTAACTTCAGTCAAGTAGATCCATTGACAGGGCAGTCCAAACATCATGACAGATCTTGAGAAAGTCAGATCCTCACAGCTCTCATGTCATATTGAGCTGTTCCACACAATACCACCAGAATAAGTCCTTCACAACTCTTCTGAGCTAATGTGTGGAAGGCAGCTAAGGACCAACATGCCAGAGCTATAATCCAAATCTCAAAACAAAACTATTCCATGAATTCTTAATACAAATATTACATGCAAGTTATGCAATACTTATTTCAGGAAAACCTACTTACACCCACACAGCATGGCTTTCACCCCAAGCATAGTACCACAACTGCAGTAATATCTTTCTTAAACACTATATATCTTGCTTGAGATAACAATAAATTGGTCTCCTGTATATTCCTGGAACTCTTTAAGGCCTTTGACATGGTCTCCCACCCTCTTCTTCTGGCCAACCTGTCTAATCTTAATTTCTCATCTTCCACTATTTCCTGGTTTTCCAGCTACCCCTCAGACCACCACCAAAATGTCAAATGGCTCTCTGCTTTATCCCCTCCCCTCCCAGTGATGATGGGAGTCCCCCAAGGATCTATCCTTGGTCCACTGCTCTTTAATATTTTCACTAATTTACTACATACCTCCTGTCAACAGTCATCACTTATTCAATATGCTGGTGGCGCAACAGTCATCACCATCTCTGGCACTCCCACTGACCTCTACTCTCAAATCCAAGCATCCTTTTCCTCTGTTGAATCCTGGCTCTGTAACAACAAACTAATCTTCAACCCTAAGAAAACTAAGCTCTTACTCTCTCTCCTCAAAAATCTCACGAATCTTAAATCTACTTTTACCATACTCTCCAGCAATAACACTACTATTACTGTTGAATAATGCACAAAACTGCTAGGTCACGGTGTCACAATAGATGATCAACTTAAGTTTAATTTACATGTGTCTAATTGTATTAAAACGACATACCAAAAACTGGGACTCCTATACCAAAATAAAAAGTACTTAACTTCCAAGGCAAAAAATACCCTATCACATGCATACCTCCTTCCTAGTCTATTGTATAGCTGTCAAATCTTTACCAGTCTGAACTCCTCACTCCTAACCAAACTTGAATCTACCTATAATGAAGTGTCTAGATTTGCTGCTAACCTTACTTACCGGTCTCACCACTGCTTTTCTCTAAAACAATTGGATTGGCTGGAATTACCCCATCAGCTCCTTCTATTTCAACTACAGATTATTCACTCAACCCTTTACCAACACTCTTACTTTCCTAGCCTTACTCCTATTATCTCTAAATATTCCCCCACTAGATCTGCTACAAATATATAAACCTAAGACTAAAACTGGTTTCACCCTCTACAGTTACAACCCTGCTATATCCTGGAACAAACTTCCTTTAGAAATTAGATCCCTTAAACACATAGGTCTCAACCTCTTAAGAGGCCAATGTGGACAGACCTTAACAATGTGTGACAAATGGTCAAAATGTGGAACACCCTATTTTTGCACAGCGCAAAACATGCCATTGCCATGGATCATGGTAGAGACTTGCATTTCCTATTCACCACTTTAGATGTGTTCTACCCCTGTCCTACCGCCAGGTCTGGGCCTGGCAAAGGTGCCTTAAAGGGTACTTAAAAGCAGGACCCTCTACTTTGACAAGAATGTGTCATTTAAGACATCATGTCTTGGAGCAGTTAAGACCAAAAGAATGCAAGATCTCATATCTTTGACCATGAAAAATAAAAACACACTAATCAGAAGCACACATACATATCCCAGCATTTGTAAACCCTCACATTCATGCCAGTATCACTACAGTGTTGTGTACTTTGAAACCGTTTTTTTTTTTGCCATTAGTGTGCCATTTGGATTTTAAGGTAGGTTCCCTACCTTAAAATCCAAATAGCACGCTAATGGCAAAAAATCTGATCCAAAGTACCCAAAGGCTGTAGTGATACTGGCATGAATGTGCTTAGTTTCCAGTTGTGGAAATACCGCTGAAAAATGCCACTGAGTAAAGAAAGCAGAGCAGAGTGAAGGACAAAACCAGATTTGACGAAAATACTGCTATAAACCTGAGGCATTGACAAGAGAATTCAAAATAAAAATGTTTATGAATTAGAAGTTAGAATTAAAAAAATTAGAACTCAATTAGAAAAATTGCCCATTTTTTAACGTCAGCCAGCAGCACAATACTGTCACTTCAGTATTTCCCTTGAGCAGTTTCAGCATCTTGCCATTATGAAAAAACATTAAAGTTACACTAAAGTTCTACTAGAAAACAAAACTCGATACTTTAAAGCATCCCATCACTACAAAGATGCTAACTTTTGACATCCATCCTCATTCCTCTTGACCTTTTAGTGCAAGAAATCTGGACAAAAGCCTAACATAATGTAAGCAGCACAACAAAAAGACACTAAATATTGTCTTATAAACTGAGAAAGTTCTAGAACATGATCTGTGTTGGCATTACTGTCAGAGACATACTAGGGGGACAAACAGCACAACAATAGAGACACTAAATTTGTCTTATAATATTTAGCCTATGCCTTGGAAAAAATAAAGTTGTAATCTCAGTTCAAAATAAATATTCAGCTCTAGAACCGTACCTGTTACTTGAAAACTGTAAATGGAATGGAAAACTATTAAACACAAAATAATCTTTGCAAAGGTTGCATTCATTTTATTCCTGGTCTTAAACTAGATTTTATAAGTCAAAATAAACACAGCTTATGAACTCAGTAATCATTCATGCAACACATACTGCCAGCAACGTTTTCTTCATACCCCTGTGAGGTTTCATATGAGGCTAGTAGTTATATCAATGTCACTTGGTTTTAGAGATATTTACAGAAATATGACCAGTATTAGAATACATATAAATAGTACACAAATAATATTAAATATTTTTAGCAGCACTAAATAGAGATCAAATATCACATCAGCTTAAAAATAAATTTCCAATTACCCTGTATTCAGCATGGTTTTAGAATTCTTAAAACAAATATGACCAAGCAACATTTGATGTCCAGTGGCATCAGTAAGCTTTAACTACAGAGATACCTAGGCTGTAATGATTATATACATAATGCAATTAGTTAATATTTCAATGTATTCACTTTTCTTTTTGCTCACTCTTGCTCTGGACTTTTAATGGAAACAGTGACAAAAAACTTTTAGTGGAAACAGTTAAAAAAACTTTTAGTTTAACCACTCAAATTATATAATGCATGTTGTATGCAGGCAATCTTCTTTAAAAAACAATTAATTTAAATATTTGCAAAACAATACAGCTACTGAATCCTTTCTGAATGCCCTGGCCACAGCTACATTTATAAAAAACACTTACCTCTACCAACTTGTCCCCAGCAGATCAATACAATCCACAGACTCCACACACAGTACATGAAAATCAGCCCCGGTTGTCTAGCAGGCAGGCAGGCAGCAAAACAAAACCTCAGACTTGACACTCTTGATCTTCCTAGAACCACCAAAGCAATGGTTATATCCCTGAATTCCCTTCAGTTGCTGATTCTTCTTCTGGTGGTCAAGTCCTGACCCCCAATGTCTTCAATCCCCAGCCACACTTATTCCTTATTCCCGGTCTTCCGCTGTTGTTGTTGGAAGATCATTACTTCCTGGAAGCCTTTTTCAAGCCATTATTTTGGCGTGAAAAGACTTCCCGGAACATGACTGGCCTATGCATTGGTTTGTGTGCCGCAATGCTGATTGGCAGTAATTGCGGTGCACAGACTAATCAGAATGTGTGTAGAGGAGCCACTGCTGTTCAATGCAGAACAGCGGAACAGTGGCTTCGCTTGTTGTTAAATGCGGAGCATTCCGCATAATCCGGAGCACTTGGAAGCTCAGCTTAAACACTCAAACAATTCAAAACAGCCTCTAAAGAATATCTGAAAACTATCTGGTCTTGCCACTGCACTCATCCACCCTAAGCTACAGTTGGGGTTCCTATCAGCAGACCGAAGACACATGTTTTCGAATACGTCTTGGTCGAACTGATAAAACTGAAACTGCAAAATATTGAAGCGGCATGTAAGCAAATTCTTTCCCTGGGAAGAATTTGCTTGGCCGCTTTGGTACTTTGCCATTTTTGGCACTGTAGTGCGGTCTCAGAGTTGGTATATTTAAGTAGGGGGTGTGTGGGGTGCACAGCCCCTCACATCGGGGGGTGTGGGGGTGAAGCCCCCCACTTAATGTCATGTTTTAATGTGCTTTCTTTTTTTTTTTGTTGGAACAGAGTTTTTTTTTCCCTTGGAAAAAAATCGCTGTTCTGACAGCTCGGTTATGTAAGCTTTCGCTTACATTGGGTCGATTAATCACTGTTCGCTTACCTAAGCATTCAGTGATCTAATATAGACCCACTACTTTCCCATGCATCATAGACTTTTTTAGTTCCTGTCCTCTCTCCTATGCTCTCCCCCTTTATATTTCACCTCCCCTTTTTTCTTGCAAAATCTTACTAGCCCTTTTCCTAACAACCTACAATCTAGTTTTAGTCTTTCTACCTCCTTTTACTTTATCTCTCATGCTCCCCACTCTGTCCATATACTTTCTCCCATATTTAAACCTTATTAGCCTGAATGTCTTATAAATTTTGTATGCATGGATATTGTACTACATACAATATATATATATATATATATATATATATATATATATATATATATATATATGTGTGTGTGTATGGATCTAAGACTTATGCATGAATATGCAAAGTCCCGAATCCATAATCACCGAACATATATTAACGAAAGCGCTTTCACCAAAAAAGTGCTTTCGTTAATATATGTTAAAAAAAAAAAAAAAAAAGAAATCTACATTTATGCAGGGGGGCTTTGCCCCCCTGCACCCCCACCCCCTACTTTAATATTCTCACTCCGAGACCGCACTACAGTGAGAAAAAGGGAATGTTCCCTTATCCACACCATAGTGCAGTCTCGCAAACAGGCATACTTACACGAAAGTGCTTCTTCGGTGAAAAGCACTTTCATGCAAGTATGCCAAACCGAAATTAGTTTTGGTGATTTTGTCTTCGGGGATCTGTACGGATCCTATATATATATATATATATCCTTGTTATCAACTAACATTGTAAAAACTATACTCATAATGTATGTAACTGGTGAATGCTTATTTTTTACTTGTATCTAATTATTATTCTGATTTACTATTAATTTGTATATTACTGTGGAGCTTTTCTTCCCGGGTCTTCACTGAAAATGAGCCACAAGACTCAGTCAGACTAACCCGGTCAAAACATGTAAAATAAAAATAAGTAAAATAAAATGATCAGAATGCCAATGCCTCTTTCAAGATGTTCTATGTTGGACAGTATATTCCATCCCACCACTACCTGTTCTTTAATTATGGCAATCAGTGCACCTCAAGTTAGAGGTTGAGAGAAAGTGGGAGACAGATGGTATCATGATAGAAAAAAAATGATGAGCTAATGTCATACATGGTGCAAATGGAAGATGGCACCATAGTTAGAATTAATCTAAGACACACAGAATGAGTTCAGGATGAGCCTCAAGGTAATCATATGCTCATAGGTAAGTACAAGGTTAGCTGTCCTTGTGGATCATTTTAAGCCTAGCCAGTTTTCCTTTCTGTGCTCAATTTAACCTCTCTCATTTGGTTAGAGTTTGGCCTTACCCATCCCATGGGCCACAGCTATGTATTACCCCTAATAGGAATAACTGGGATCATACCATAGATAATTTGAGGGGACCTATGCATGTGATAAAGCATTTAAGAGCTGCCTCTTTCCATTAGTAGTAGAGGGGGCAGTCCTGTGGGGTAAATTTTTTATTTCCCATTCATAGATCCTGGTTGCCCTTGAATATGGACAGGGATGAACTTTGTTTTATGTGGATGAGGAGTCTGTTCCAGAGCAGTGGTACCCTTTCAAGATATACTTGTCCCTCCAAACCATTCTGTTGCTGTTGTACAAGGGGTTTAGATCTGTAGACTGAATATTTCTGATGTCATTTGACTTATTGTTGTGCAGTACGTCCATCAGTATTGGGTTAAAGGATACCCTGTAATCCAGGCACAGGTCACCTATTAGTAGTCTGTATGATATTAAGTATAGTGACAAGGCTTTGAATTAGTCCATGTAGGACAAACTGTTTAGGCCTAGTATCCTTTATTAAGTATCTGTATGCAATCCAGTTGTTGCATGTGCCTGGTCAGATGCATGTCAAAGGGGACATTATATTCAATGATTGGCTAATGAGGGCTGAGTAAAGTTGGACAATGGCATCCCTAGATATAGACACAATATCCTTGTTTATAAGCTGTGCAGTATAAAAGGCATTTCTTACAACAGCGGACACTGTTGGTCAAAAGTTAGATCATGGTCCACATAATTTCCCAACTCCTGAACAACTGGTTCAGCTCTTAGGAGTGTATTGTCAATGTGGTAGTTCTCCATTGTTGATGACTTCTCAAAGGATACAATAATGCATTTTTTGGGAGTTTAGTTTCAGTCCACAATTTTGGCTCCTCTTCTTTATTTGGGACAAACCTTCCTGCAGGATGGCCAATTAATTTGGGGAGTCAGTGACTGCTCCTAGCTTGTAGTCATCCGCAAGATTAGCAGACAGAGCCCTTTGATGTTAGTTTTTACTTCAGAAAAGTAGAAGCCAAACAGGAGAGGTGGAGGTAACTTCCTGTATTTTGATGTTCTGTGTCCTATCCTTGAGCCAGTTGGCAATCCAATGGGTGACACATGGGTGTGTTCCCAGTTTATTTAGCTTTTCTACCATGCCTGAGTGGGGCATTGTGCCAAAAGCTTTGGCCAGGCTGAGGCATGTGGTGTGTACTGTTTTGCCTTCATCTATTGCTTTGGTGATCTTTTCAAAAAAATTCACCTGGCTGAGTAAGCATGATCTGCCCTTGATGATTCTTCATGACCAAATGAACATCAGAAATGTTTTATACCATATATTAGCTAGTTATGTGTTCCCTCTATGACACAATTTCTCTCTGAGACAGATGCCTGGTGTCAGAGCCATGGCCTCAAGCTCAATGCCAAAAAGTGCAGTGTTATCCCCTTTGGTAAAAACTCTGTACCCATGAACTACCACATAGGCAGCAATCTACTTAACACCCAATGCTTGATAAGGGACCTTGGGACCCAGGTGGGCAGTAGTCTCTCCTTTGATAGTCACATGGCCACAGTAGTCAGGAAGTCCTTCTACGTGGCACACCTCATCATAAAAGAGTTCTCATCCAGGAAAAAAGAGGTCATCGTTCCCTTCTACTCAACACTCATTAGACCCACTATAGAGTACAATGCCCCTTTTGGAATGTACCTTACAAGACATCTGCAGCAGCTGGAAAGGCCACAGAAGTACCTCACAAAGAGGATTACTGGACTCAAACAAATGCCCTACACTGACTGCCTCAAAAAACTATAGCTTTACTCCGTAGCATATTGCCTCCTCAGAGGTGATCTCTGCCTAACATATAAAGCTATGTCAAACCCAGAGCTGTTAGACATGCTACACCTAAAGAAATCCCAATCCTCTGAGCTACACGCTCTAGGGACCTAAACCTTGTCACCACAATAAACAGGACATGCTGGAGGGATAGATTCCTATCCCAGAGACTTCCCATACTCTGGAACAGGCTACCCATCTATGTCAAGCAAAGTTCTTCATTAGCACTCTTCAAGAAAAGTCTTGATGAGTGGATGGGAAATAGGAAATACACACCAGGGATCACTTCTGTGTCTCTGCTCAACAGTGGCACAGGAAAATAACTTTCTTGGGTGGCATAAGCCAGGGAACCTTGTTGGCTAGGCTTATGTAGGCCCTTGGGCCGATAGCCTAGTACCTACCTATGAACCTATGAATCCAAATTGAAATGGGTCCTGTGTTTGGAGGTTCCCTATATCCTGATTGATTTGTTCCAAGATAAGTGTTTCCATGGCTTTGCATATGAGGCTTGTCAGACTTAAGGGTTTGTAAACTGCTTGGGTCTGTGGAAGGTCCTCTGGTTTGTAGGAAAATTACTATAGATGTTCCCTTTTGCTTTGCACAAAACCTGTATGGAGGCTGAGATTGAAAAGTTTTGTTAGGGGTGTGGTTAAATCATGCTTTACTCTGTGTAAAATGCATCCAAGGATATTGTCAGGACCATACCTCTCAACTGTCCAGATTTTAGCAGAATGTCCAGATTTTTGGGTCGTATTTTTTGTCTGTTCCTCATAAAATTTGTGGTTTTCTGGCAAATTACTGGGATGATCTGAGGACCTGAAGTCACTAAATAATGACATACATTTGAATTTCAGACTTCAAATCCTACAGAAAATGTATGTTAAAACAAATGTTCTAAGGTTATAAGAACAATATTTAAAATATGACCATATTTTTGGGCCTTTGTCTCCCCATTTTGTCAGGCTTTGTCCAGATTTCTTGCACTATGAGGTTGAGAGGTATGGTTAGGACCCATTGATACAGTACTTTTATCTTTTGGTAACACTTTTAGGACTTGGACTTATCTGGTAGCGGAAGGCATGCCAGTTTCAGGTATATCTTGAAGAACGGATGGAGGGGAGGGAGGGGTTAAGTTAGAGCAAAATGCATCATTCAGTAGATATATATTCAGCCTCAGTGTGGGTAACATCATTCGCAATCAGCTGATCACATTGCAGCATTGTACTTTTGAGATTACGAACATAACTAAAAAACGCATTGTGACTGTCTTTGGCTTGGACAGCTATTTTAGCCTCAAACTTGGCTTTGATGGATTTTATTAAGCTCCTGATTTGTTTGTTTATTTCAGTGACAAGAGCTCTAGCATTCTGTAAATTAGTCTTCTTGCTTTTGGTCAAAATTATTTTTCTTTTATTATAAAGCTCTCATGATATCATGGCTCTCCCATGTGGGTTTGCGTCTGGCCTTTGCCCTGCACTGCACTTATTTCTGTGCGTTACAGGTGCATCTCTTCAGCTACTTACATGGTGGTATAGTGTGGTGGTGTACATTTTTGCATATTTACTAGAGTTAACTGGGTCTGGTGGGGAAGCCTGCTAATGTATCACTTAAGAGTAGGCAGTCTGTCTTAAAGAAATTTGTAAACGTACCTTGGGTGGAAAGGATCTCTGGTTTAAATTTTATTTCAAAGGAAACTGCTTTATGATCTAATAACAAGTGTCAATGCTCCCATGTTAGTAAGGACAAGATCAACAAAGATATTCCCCTTACTGGGTTCTTTAACTGTTTCAGGGTATTTGTATTGACAAATTCCACAAATCTATGTGCTTGTGACTGGTGGTTGTGCAGGTTTCCTAGTCTATAGCTGGATATTTTAGATCACCTAGGAAAATGGTATTGGATTTATTTTAATACTTAGGGATTCTAGTTCCTGTAATTAGGCATTGTGACTTTCTTGTGTCATAGAGGGAACACCATAGCTAGCTAATATATGGTATAAAACATTTCTGATGTTCATTTGGTCATGAAGAATCTTTAGTGAATCATGCTGCTTTACCAGCCTTGATGTGAGTCTCATCTGAATGTAGATGGGGACACCGCCACCTTTTTTCCCCTGATGTGCAGTAGCTGGTCTAAACATGTGGAAGGCGTGCAAACAACAGTTCCATATACTGCAAAACCAGGGTGCTCTTCATTATTTTAATCCATGTCTCAGTCACTACACAGACATCAATATCCTACAGGGTGAGAATTGTAGGGAGTGGAGTTTCTTGTTCAGGATCCTAGCATTGATCAGTAACAAATTCATATTTTCCTTTGCTTGTTTCATTATGTTGGTAGGTTTATCAGGTTGACATTGCCTAAAAAAGACACTATGGGAGTGGACAATGTCTTTGCCAATAATTAAAACCCTAGAGGAGACAGATGATGGACATCCCTGGCAAAGCAGCCTGGTCTGTTGATGATATCCTCTCATCTTAACAAATATTGGATCCCCTTTGAATGACAGCAAAAACTAAGCCAGTTATTGAAGTCAATTAATTTTTGCTTATATGGCAGCATCATCCTTGCAGAAGGTAGAATGATGTTCGATACTAGGCTCATACCTGCATTGGTCAGCAAGTCTGAGAGCTCCATCATGCCTCACTTCATAGATTCCAGGGAGGTACAACTCAAGTCACTGACACCAATATGAACTATGATAAAGTCATACTGGGTCTTGTTCAAGGACTTGGTGCATGTGTGACAAGATAGGTCCTGCTGTGAGAAAGAAACTAACTGTCACTCTTTCCTTGCTCAGCCTGGTAAGAAGCACATCTCTATGTCTTACAATGGAGTCACGTATACCAAGAATGTTTTGTTGGGTCAATGCCTGCCTCACAGTGTCATGGTGCCTTTGGGACACTGTCTGCTATGTGAGGGCATAGGCTTAACTTGCAAAGTGTGCCTGTGTTGTGTTTTGGATGTCTCTGAGGTTTAGGCAAGTTAATCTTTAGAACCTTGGCATGTGATGGATTTTGTGTACTGCGTTGGCCTTGGAGAGGTGTGACGTGGGGTGTACTGTTGATGATTTGGTGTCTGGGTTTACTGTGTGTGAGATTTTTTGCCTCCAATTATATTATATATATATATATAAATCTCTCACACACTATGTTATACTGTTTTAGTAATAGATTACTGTCAGACAAAATAAGACAATTATTCACTGTCTCAAAATGGGCGGCCACAGTGGTGCAGTGGTTAGCATTGCTGCCTCACAGCAAGAGGTTCTCCGGTTCGATCCTCGGCTGGGGTGCCTTCTGTGCGGAGTCTGCATGTCCTCCCTGTGGTCGCGTGGGTTTCCTCCGGGTGCTCCGGTTTCCTCCCACATCCCAAAGACATGCTGCAGGTGGATTGGACATTCTAAATTGGCCCTAGGTGTGCGTGTGAGTGTGCCTTCTGTGGAAGGTTGGGCGCCGGGCTGGCAACTCGACACTGTAAAACTCCACTGCCATTCAATGTGCAGACAGGTGATCCGCTGTGGCGACCCCTAACCGGGATGAAGCCGAAAGAAGAAGAAGAAGATTCACTGTCTCAAAATACCCATCAATGCAATACATATCAATACAATGAAAACACTTTTCTTTCTCTGTGTAATGGAACAATTACAATGTATCAGTCATTTAAAAGGTCACTGCAGACAGCAGCGTTGGATTTCTTTGACTCTTAGCTCTGAGATGATGGGTCATTCCCAGGAGTTTAAGTCAAGGTTTATCAGGTTCTTAACAAGGCAGAGTGTTACTGTTTTCTCGAGGGATTTTACCTCCACCAAGTATCGAAGACAATGGTGGAAGTCCCAAACTCACAATGTGTTATGTAGGTTTATAGGTTCATACTAGGCTATCAGTCTACGGACTATCTGCGGACTATTACAAACTTAGCTAATAACCAGAGGCCAGAGTCAAACCCTGTACCTTATATCTATGAGGTTAAGACTTTAACCATTTTGCCAACTCTCCCCTTTGTGTGCTTGATAGTCTGGGTACTGTTGATCAGGGCATGACTACCATTAGTCTTCCACAGATAGACACTGGATACAACTCTAGACATTCTAATTGCCTAAGGATTTTCCTTCCATAGGCTTGAATTGTGTTTATACAACTCAAAGTAGCTGTGATGTTCTTTTTCTGACTCAGTATCAAGACTGCAACTTAATAATGTGGGCACATAGGTGACTGATTTCATTTTTCCTGTATCTAATGTGTTTTTGCATTTGTAGCTAACATAATGTCTCCCTCATTTACTTTTATTTCATAAATAACTGCTTGCTAGCTTGTGTAAAAGTTTTAGAGAACTTCCAGTTTCAGTAAAAATTCATGACTGTTGTATACGTGCATTGGTAGTGCATTCTAATTAGTTGTATAGCATCATACAGAGTTTTCTCTCTCTCTCTCGCTCTCGCTCGCTCTCTCTGTC
>NC_056744.1:102373001-102428001 GCF_019279795.1 Protopterus annectens | reverse complement strand
GTTAGTAATTAAAAATACTGCAATCTTTCCCAGACACATAAACTTTGCCTAATGATATCAAGCTGGACACTGTATCCATGTATAAGAATCATACTAGAGATTTTTAAGTATATCACAAATTACAAGAACACTTTGTTTTAATAATTAAAAAACTAGTCTGTTAATCTGATTATGAGATTCCTTTATGGCAGCAGAGGGTTTGCCCAGTCTCTGGGTATAATAATCCAACAGTGGGCCATGTCTATTCCAAGGATATCCAACCCTTTATGGAATACAAGTGTATTATTTTCTAATAAGTAAAAAAAAAAAAATTTAAACAATTTCCCCTAACTACAGCTTCCACTACAATTTGTACCTGTACTTATTGGGTGCCTGCTCTTCCAAGTGCCAGATATCCCACCAGTGACACTGTGGCCCAGTGGCAGATTAAAATAGAGGTGTCCTGTGCAGCTGCCCATGGCCTTGGCTTCAGGGGAGCCCATGGCTGGAAAGTGACTGAAGAAGCAGGCTCCTACTGCACTCATTCTGGCTACCTGATTAGGCGTACAATGTCTGTGTGCCCACGTACAACTGTTTGTTGGCTCAGCAGAACTTGCACATGCTCACTGACATTGGGATATAATATACACAATCAGGAAGCACTGCAGGCCAGATGCCTCCTAGTTTCTCCCTTGTTGTGCTGTAATTTTAATGTAGAGCTGCAATGATTACTCCAACTCATTCTGATTGAATATGCCTGTCACTTCTATATGTGACCCACCTAGGGCAGCGGTCAGAGGGCAGGAGGTTGCAGCCACTGAACCGTAAGTCTTATATAATGCCTTGAAGCTCTTAATATGCTGATTGAATCATGGCTGGATGATGTTTTCCCCCATTTTTTTACACCACAAAGAAAAAGTAGCCCTTCAAAGAGCAGAGCAAAGAGCAGAGCAGATCTCTGTAAAGAACATCATGTCCTGTTTAGTTTCCAGACTTTTAGCCACCCACCAGCTTCTAGTCAATTAATCATGGAGCCTTTGAAGCCTCATGGGCTCTGTGATTTGTTGTCTAAGTCATGGAGGGTGGAACCAAGCTGAAAAGCCTGGAAACTTTGAACACTGAAGGGTAATAGTAGCTGCACCATTTCAAACAGAGTCAGGAGACTGCAGATAGTACTGAGATGATTTCAATACTATGGTTGCAATACATATGCACAGGTATGGTTTGTAGCATTTTTTTAAGCCTAGCAGGCAACCAACCAGATGCTACCCCAAGTTTACAAAATGTCCCTGACTTTGTCATATTTTTGCTCCTCATAAAGAATATGGCTTTCAGGTAAATTATTGAGGGTTGCAACTTGCACTCACTAAATAATGACAGGTTTGAGTTTCACACTCAGTGTTCTTGATTTCTGAGGGTTTAGGCTAATTCAAACCTGATATCAAAGACGTGTAAGAACAATATTTAAAATATGTTTCGGATTTTTGTCCTTCATTCCCTGACAGCTGTTTTACATAACAGTTTGGCATCTAAAACAAGCGTAGGCTATGTAGCTATAATTGCTGAGGCTAGCTGCAGTGGAGAGAAAAGTGGCTGTGCCATTTGCTCATTATTCTAGCTTTGCAGGAACAATGTAGTTTGTGTGAAACAACCTTGAATACTAAACTGTGTAGCAACTGTTTGGTGTAAAGTCAAAATTCATTACATGAATATCATTTTTATCACAATCAGACATTGTAGTGTACACAGAATTTTCTATCACATCTGGATATGGTCTGTCTGGGAATGAAAATTTAAAAAGTCACTTAAAACCAGGGTTTTCAGGACTGTGCATCTGCACGTTTGTGTAACGATGGACTACATTACTGTGATTACTGTGTGTTTGTATGAAACAAACTGGAAATACTTTACTTTGACTATTGTTAATGTGTTTATTTTTTGCCATTCTGAAATCTGAGGTGTGCACAGTCAGAAAAGTAGCTGTACTTCATGGATATAGGTTCATAGGTAAGTACTAGGCTATCTGCCCGAGGGCATCTGTAAGCCTAGCCAGAATGTGTTGGCTTTCACTGCCCCCTTAGATTAGTTCCCTGTGCCTCTGTCCAGCAGAGCTATTAGTTCCCTGTGAATCTGTCCAGCAGAGCCACTGCAGTGATCCCTGGAGTAAATTTTCTGTTTCCCATCCACTCGTTAAGGTTTCTCTTGAAGAGTGTTAGTGAGGGGCTCTGCCTAATGTAGATTGGAATCCTGTTCCAAAACATGGAGAGTCTCTGGGACAGGAATCTATCCCTCCAGCAAGTCCTATTTATCATTGTGGTGAGGTTTAGATACCTAGAGCATGTGGCTCTCGGGGATTTGTTTTTTTTTTAGGTGGAGCATGTCCATCAATTCTGGGTTGGACGTGGCCTTGTATGTCAGGCAGAGATCACCTCTGAGTAGGCGGTATACAACAGAGTACAGCTGGAGTTTCTTCAGTTGGGCTGCATAGGGCATCTGTTTTAGGCCAGTAATCCTCTTGGTGAGGTACTTCTGTGGTCTTTCCAGCTGCTGCAGGTGTCTTGTAAGGTACATCCAAAATGGGGTGTTGTACTCTATGATGGATCTGATGAGTGATGAGTAGAGGGGCACAATAACCTCTTTTGTTCTAGATGCGAACCCTTTTGTGATTAGGTGGGCCACATAGAAGGATTTTCTAACCACCTTGGCAATATGATTATCAAAGGAGAGATTACTCTCTACTTGGGTCCCCAGATCCCTTATTACATTTTCTGTATTTAGGGGACTACCACATATGTGGTAGTTTGCGGGTACTTTGATTTTGACAAAGGGGATGACTATGCACTTTTTGGCATTTAGCTTGAGGCCATGGTTTTGACACCAGGTATCCGTCTCAGTGAGATCCTTCTGGAGGGTGTCTGTGTCAGCCGGAGAGTCAGTTATGGTCCCCAGTTTGCAGTCATCTGCGAACTTGGTCAGCAATAGTCCTTCTGCACTTGCCTGTACCTCTGAGAAGTATATACAAAACAGGAGGGGTCCCAGGACTGAGCCCTGGGGGGCACCACTTGTAACCAGTTTAGAGATGGACCTAGAGCCTGCATCTCTCACCATGTGGGTTCTATCCATGAGCCAATTGGCAACCCATCTCGTGACATAGGGGTTTATGTTCAGGCTGGTGAGCTTGATATGAAGGCCATCTGTAGATAAAATGACTTACAACTGCTAAACAATATTTACCAATCTGGCATGGCAGAAGTAGTGTCACATAACACAATGCATTTATTGAAATCAGTGTAAAATAGTATCAATATGGTGTGTGTGTGTGTGTGTGTGTGTGTGTGTGTGTGTGTGTGTGTGTGTGTGTGTGTGTGTGTGTGTGTGTGTGTGTGTGTGTGTGTGTGTGTGTGTGTGTGTGTGTGTGTGTGTGTGTGTATTCTTGCGTGGGTTATATTATTTCTTTCACCTTCCATCACAAACAACATTACACATAGTAAGTGGTTATTTAGGTAGTTTGGTAGAAACAGATATGTGTGAAAGCAACTTCCTTATGGCAAAGTGTGCAGTGAACAGCATTGCCATCTCACATCATTTGGCTCTGGTTGAGTTCTTACATGTGGCTTCCATTGTCTGGAGTCTACATGCCCCCCCTCTATTTCTGTCTGGGTTTATCCTTGTGCTCTGGTTTCTGTCAAGACCCCAACAGTATTCAGTAACCGAACTGGCATTCCTCCAATTTGCCCATGGATAAGTGTGCAGTGTGTGTGTGTGTGTGTGTGTGTGTGTGTGTGTGTGTGTGTGTGTGTGTGTGTGTGTGTGTGTGTGTGTGTGTGTGTGTGTGTGTGTGTGTGTGGGGGGGGGGGGGGCAGCAGCAAAGCAGTTAGTATTCCCAGATATGATTTTATGTATCCTTGTAGCATTTGTCTTGTTTGTCAGCACAATTTATTTCTTTCTTAAAAGAAACAAAAGTAAGACTGAATTTCTTTCCTTATTCATGGTTTTTGTTCAGGCCATCATTTCGTAAAAAGGTTGGAAAAAGGCTCTAAAATGCACATCAGAGCATCTGTAGCACCATGGCACTGGCAGCTCAGCTGATATCCCCCAATATAAAAGTTAAATATTTTTTTTTTTTAATTTTGCATTTAAAAATGTGACAATTACTGTTCTGTCTTTATTTAATTTTGCTTAATGAACCTTGAAACTCCTTGCATACTACTGTCTATGCAAAAAGTTCCAAACACTTCTGAGTTTCAGAAAAAAAAGACAAAAATAGAAATCATCCTACTATGCAAGCCAGGCTATTTTCAAAACAGCTTGCATTATATGTAAAATAGGCGAGTGTATAGACAGGAAAAAAACTTGCTTAATAAGGGTCATCCTGGGCTCCCGTATGAAGCAACAAGGAGCTGTTTTCATTGGCCAAGGCTGCCTTAGCTGACTAAAGCAACTGTTTGAAAGTAATAGTATTATAAAGAAATGAACATTGAGTACAGAAATATGTTTATCCATTTACTTTAAAACTTACTTGTCTTATTTATTCTACCATGCGTGGCACTTGCTCAGAAAATAGGAAGGATTTAAGTGAGTGAATATGTATGTATACATGTGTTTGTGGTGGTATCACAACTGAACTCTCCTTGAATTCTCATATCTCCATGTGCTTTTTTTTCCAGGTAAATTAATGGAGTAAAATAACTAAATGGCTGGCATTTCAGTTTTGGACTTAGTATTCAGAAAGTAAGGTATTAATGTTAAGCCTGTTATTCTAGCTACTTTCTAAGTAGCTAAGGGCAATATTTCTCCCTAATTTTTTTTTCTGTGTGTGATTCTAGCTGCTTTCTAAATAGCTAAGGGCAATATTTCTCCCTGATTTTTGTGTATGTGTGGGTGTGTGTGTGTGTGTGTGTGTGTGTGTGTGTGTGCGTGTGCGCATGTGCACGATTGCGTGCGTGTGTGTGTGTGTGTGTGTGTGTGTGTGTGTGTGCGCGTGTGTGCATGTGCATGATTGCGTGTGTGCGTGTGTGTGTGTGTGTGTGTGTGTGTGTGTGTGTGTGTGTGTGTGTGTGTGTGTGTGTGTGTGTGGTTCTGTAATATATGTATATTTCTGGGGGTGTAGATACTCTCAGTTGTCTGTAATTTTGTAAAAAGACTAGGATTTATCCTGATGTCTGGTTTGCTGACTGCTGCTGGTAACTTTTTTTCTGGCGAGTGACTAAGGAGTTAAAGTTTTGGACTTTATAGCTTTCAGAAAAAGCATGATAATGCAAACCCTGTTATTCTAGCAACATTCTAAATAAATAAAGGCACTATCAGTCCCCGATATTTAGCCATTTGTCCCCCATTATTTTTTAGCTTTCTCCTGGCTGCTGGTAAATACAAATGACCTCAGGGGGTTCTAACAAAGAAGATCAAGGGCCTCTAGCATGTGCCTTACACAGACTGACTAAAATCCCTGTCACTTTACTCTATATAGTATAGACTTCATAGGGGAGGCCTACAGAGCAACCCAAGACCCAAACCTAATGAACTTACTGCATATCTGTGAACTAAATGGGTTTAAGGCTACTCATTCCAGGTTCTTAAATATGGCCTGTGACTTAAATAGGACATGCTGGAGGGACAGATTTACCTCCCACTGACTGCCACGTCTTTGGAACAGGCTACCAATTCATGTGAAACAGATCACTTCTATGACAGTGTTCAAGAAGAACCTGAATGAATGGATACGGCACAGTAAATTCTTACTGGGGATAACACCCACAACCTTCCAGGACATGGGCAGTCATCACTAAATGCAGTCTTAGGTACTGACTAGTACCGCTACTGTACTACACTACTACACTACACTGGGTTGAAATGGCTAGGCTTAAAACGACCTCCGGGTCAATAGCATAGTAATATCCTCTGATCCTATGACTTTGCTGTCACTTGTTCAAATTAAGTAGGCGTTATTCTCAGTTTGCAGAACTAGTGAGTGCATTTGTGTAAAGCTAGCTGGCATACTTTACTGTGGCTTTTGTAAAACAGAGATAAGAGGTGTGCACAATCAATAAAGAATAAAGCGATTGCAATTGAGGTTTCTTGGAGATGCCTTTGATGAAAAAGACTGTGTGGAGAAGGAATTGTAGTGTATTTAAAAGCAGCAAGTTAGCCGTATTTTCTTTCACTTTTCATCACAAACATCAACAGTGTACAGTATCTGACTGATTGACTGTTGTTTGGACAGGATGTGTGTTACAGCAACTGACCACTGGCACAAGGGTGCAGTGAACAGCATTGCTGATTCACAGCACTTGGGTCTCTGATTAAGTTTTTAGCTGTGGACTCTGCATTAACTCCCAGGTTCTATGTAGTTTTTATCCAAGTGTTCTCAGTTGTATAATGAATGCCTGTCCCTTTTTAGCAATTATGTCCAGTGAAAAAACATGAAATGTGACATATATAGATGTTTTCCAGGGGAAGGAGTGCTTGTAAGGAGTGGACTTTTTAGCTTAGGCTCTGAAAAGGAAATTGGTTATTTTCTAATTCATGTAGCTATAAAATTCAGTATAAAACTGTAAAAGTATTTGAATGCAAACACACTAGTTATTAAAGCAGCATCATGGTAGGGAGTACTTCAGTACAGAGAGATTCAACTATATACATAGCCATGAGTTCCTTTATACCTTTCTGTCAAAAACAAACACCAAGTTCATACAGAGTTTAAAGTTGTTGTAACTTTGACAAAATCGATTTATGTACATTGTCAAGGCTGGAATGAGTAAACATTGTAAAAATATGTGGAAAGTAGGACAGTTTGACAAAATCTCTAAGGGAGGTAGCATACCCCTCAGCTGTCTAGGTTTTTGCAGACTGCCCAGATTTTTGCCCCATATTCCTCCTAAAAAGGATTGAAGTTGCTAAATAGTTTTAGACATCATATCCATTAGAAAAATGCATACCAACACAAATCCTATTATTCAAGCAATTTTATAAGTTCATGAAAGCAATATTTATAATCTGTCCCTGTTTATTTTAGGCTTTGTCCAGATTTCTTGCACAAGAAGTTGAGGTGTGTGTGTGTGTGTGTGTGTGTGTGTGTGTGTGTGTGTGTGTGTGTGTGTGTGTGTGTGTGTGTGTGTGTCTGTATGTGTGTGTGTGTGTGTGTGTGTGTGTGTGTGTGTGTGTGTGTGTGTGTGAGAGAGAGAGACAGACAGAGTCAGAGAGAGAGAGAGAGAGAGAGAGAGAGAGAGAGAAATGCCCTAGTTAGATCTAGCAGGTGAAATTTATTTTCAAGTGTATTTTCAAGAAATTGTGAGCTTCAAGGGAAGCAAAGGTTACTGCTGCTCATGCTAAGTCTGCTTAAAATGTGCAACTGTTTTGTTTAGCAAATGGTATCATTATTGTGGTATAGAATTTTAAAGCATGTTAGCACAGCGGGTAGCATACTTGCATCTTTATGCAAAGGGCTGTAGGTTCTATTCCTACAGCATGTACATTTGTATTTTAAGGGGGTATGGTACTGCAGTCCTTAGTATGTCCTCCTTTGGATGAGACACCTAATAACTATGAACCTGTTTTTCAGCTTGCCTCCCATTCCCTATTGCAATATACCAGCTTACCATTTCTTTTAATGTAACAGAGGCAATTTATTCTTCAAGGGCAACAGCCACTGAATTTGTAAATGAAATACTGAAATATAAAGTTTTCTAGCAACAACCTCTTCATTGGTTTCAGATCTGTTTAATGTGGAATTATTCAGGTAACTTTTACTTCTGCAGAGATTCTGCATATTGATTGATATTGGTGGATTGTATGACAGAAGTTTGAGTGGCCCTTTATGGTTGAAATGTTCTGAATTGTGCAGGCTGTCATTATTGGTTCATATGATTTGTTTCATTGCTTAAAGGAAAAATGTTCAGAACTATAAAATTAAAATACACTCTAACAAGTGGTGCTGTATTATACAAGGGATATAATTCAGTTATTATATAGTATAATGAATACAGTCAGTAAGGTGAATCAAAGAACTTTTGCATGGTTCTAAAAATGTGTGCAAGGAGCCTATAATTTGAAAACAGCCCAAAGGTAAACTTACCTTGCCACTGGCCAGATGCATTTTTTTTAATGTGGGTTTCAATGCTGTTTCAGTGAATGGAGGTTTCAAAGCTAAAGTTTTAATGCTAAGTCTGTTTTCATTGTAAAACTATTGCTTTGTTTAGGTTTAGTAAATGTCTATCAGACTGTGCTATAAAATCTGAAATAAAAGTTGTAAATGAAATCCAAATATTTGTAATCATTGTAGAAGTAAAGCATAAAACAGTATGCACACTGAGAGATTTGAACAGTGTCTATGACAAATGGGAAGAAATAGCCAAGTAATGGGACACTGGAATGGCTGTGTGGGTGGGTGGGTGGGGGTGCGTGGGCAGAGGAGGGGCTGCGTGGGTGGAGGGGGTGGTGCTGCATGGGTGGGGCTCTAGGTTTGCACCCCCCCTGCAAAAAATCCTGCGAGCTCCCTTGTAAGCATACCTCTCAAATTTACCGAATTGCTTGGTATTTCCCGGTTTTGGGCTCAAAATAAAAGGGTGCCACGAATTCCCGACTAGCCCCTTTAAATCCCGAAAAAAACACTCCATGGTGGCAGCATCTTCTCCTTTAAAGAGGACCATGCATGCTTCACATGCATGAATGCCGATGCAGATGTAAACTCAGTCACAGTGTAACTCTTAATACTCAATATTTCTGCAGCACGAATAGGTGGGAGTGAGAAAATAAATGATAGTAGAGAAACTTCGGTGTTTCAGTGAGCCTTAAAGGGACATGGACTAGACAGTATTTTTTGAAAATATTAAAAGAAATAAGCCAATAAAAAACAACTGGAAGCATGTATGCACACTGTTTGAAATTTAAGGTACCGGTATCCTTTTTTATTTTGTTATTTCATGCAGCACAGATCTGCTACTACGCTTGGGAAGGTATATGTAAGGCTGATGCTGTATTGTCACTCTGTGACTGCCTAGCTGGGGTGAGGCCAGGCCTGACATCATTCCAGATATTTACAATTTTGTACAGTGGAAAACTTTAAAATTAAATGTCAGTAATTGTTCAGCGTTTAGGGTATTTTTGCAGTGATAGTGTAAAGTATTTTAACACTTAATGACCTAATTTTCTGCATTAACGTTTACTATAAAATATATCTGGCAGATGGGTTTGTACCGTATCCAGAGGTTTACTTCAATATTGCTGATGCCTTGTACCTCTAGTTGTAGATGGGGACTGTCAAGGAAGGAAGGAAGCAGGTATTTCTAAGGGTTGCTGCAATATATAAGAATGAAGGATGTGGTGCTGGGACTTTAAAACAAGCAGAACTGTTGAATTTTTACTGATTGTAAAAGGTGAAGTAATTAGAATTGATAAGGGCTGGTTTGACTTTCTGTACTTTATAAATACTGTAATTATTTGATTTTGTTTGAGCAAAGTGGGGAAGAGAACTGAGATGTTTCTTTTTATATAATGTACTACTAAAATACTACTAGGCATAAAATCCATCTGAGAAACAAAGCCTGGGCTAAATTGCGTGCTACTAAAAACCCACTAGATCACTTAATTTTTAAACAACTAAGAAATAATACTAAAATAGCCATAGTGCTAGATAAAAATAACTACTACCTTCAAATACAGCAAACCCATCTTAAATAAGCCTCAAATGTTTTGGAACAGCATTAACAAACTTTTGCACCCAGGTCAGTCTACCACCCCTAACCCTCTAGGCTCTAACCCAGACAATCCCATTCTAACTGCCAACTCCTTTAATTCATTCTTTACCAACACCATCCAATCTCTTGCTAGCCATCTTTCACCAGACACATCAAATCTGCCTAACGCACCTTTAAATCCTCCTCCATCCTTTCAATTTTAACCAGTCCCTACTTCTACTATAAGCTCTCTTCTACTAAAACTGAAACCTTCCACCCCTTCTGCTGACCAACTCCCAGCAGAATATCTTCAAATCGCTGCCAGACCCATTGCCTACCCCATATCCATTCTTATTAATAGAACTATCAGTGAAGGATATATCCCATCCATCTGGAAAATTTCTTACATTATTCCTCTACCCAAAGGTGGGAACTCTAGTGAATACTCCAACTTTCGTCCTATAGCCTTACTATCTCCTCTGGCAAAAATTATGGAAAAATGTATACAGAAGCAACTTCTACATCACCTTCTCCAAAATAAACTACTGGCAAACTGTCAACATGGTTTTAGACCCTACCACAGTACCACCACTGCCCTGCTATCATTTACAGATTCTATCAACAACAAACGTAACAATGGCCTTCTTTCCGCTACAATTTTCATTGATTTATCCAAAGCCTTTGACATGGTTCATCATCAGCTGCTCTTGCATATTATGAAATCATTTTTGCTAGATCCATTAGCCATCAACTGGTTCAAATCTTACCTCGATAACAGAAAACAAGCAGCACTTTGGCACAATAATCTTTCTAATCTCTTACCTATCTCCCTGGGTGTCCCTCAGGGCTCCATATTAGGCCCTCTCCTATTTTCTATCTATATTAATGATCTTCAGTCAGCAATTCCACATTCTGCCTGCATTCAGTATGCAGATGACTCCACTATTATCTGCTCAGCTACTTCTCAAATCGACCTGCAGAACATCACCCAGAATGCATTTAATACTGTTGAACAATGGTTTACAAAACGTTGCCTCCTTCTAAATCCAAAGAAAACTAAACTTCTACTCTTCTCCCCAACCCGTAAGTCCACCCCCATCCATTTTACACTTACATCTAACGATGGTACTGTTATCTCTCCAGACCTCACAACCAAACTCCTAGGAATAACTATAGACAACAACCTCAATTTTGACACACATATAAACAGTACAATAAAAACAATCAACAAGAAACTTGGATCCCTCTATAGAATCAAACCCTTTCTTACTCCAACAGCCAGGACTGCTATAGCCAGAACACATTTCATCTCTACATTACTCTATGCCTCGTCCATTTATACAAACCTTTCTAAAGCCAACATTAACAAGCTGACTGTATCCTATAATAATATTGCCAGATTTGCTGCTGCCTCTCCTTTTCGAACTCATCACTGTCTAAATCTTAAACAACTTGATTGGTTAGAGTTTCTACACCATCTCCACTTTTCTCAGCTTACAATTGCCCACAAAACCCTACACCAATCCTCCAATACTCCTATCCTTGCAAGCCTCCTTACCCTCTACCAAAATCCAAAAAACCTACGCTCTTCTAATAAACTTCTGATTAACACCTGCAGATCCAACAATTTGGCAGGAGACCCCCTCTTCTGCAATTCCATTGGTAAGCTTTGGAATGCTCTTCCCTCTGAACTTACAACTCTCTGCTCTCATACTCTTTACACAAAGAAGCTTAAGCTTCATCTCATGACTCACTGGTTATGCTCCTGTTCTATCCCTGACTAACTGCTGCTTCCTCTCACCTACAACCTCCTGCTTTATCTAGCCTTCTCTTCTAACTCTGCTCAGGATGTAACTTTTTACTGAAGTCTTCACATAGATATCAATAGTTCATCTATGTTTATTGCTCTGGCCATGCCTTATACTTAAAAAAAAAAAAAAATATATATATATATATATATATATATATATATATATATATATATATTTATGCTCTGTTTTTGTATACAACTAACTGATACTTCTTCCTTGACTCTATTTTGCTGTATTCTTCTGTATACTTTTTCATGATTGTACTTAATTTGGTGTTTTTTATTCTATATTGTTATTTTGTATATCATTTGTTAATGGCTTGTTGTACTCAACATGGAGCTTTTCTCCCCGGGCCTCTACTGAAAATGGACATGTATCCAGCTAGACTAGCCCGGTCAACAAATGTAAAATAAAATAAATAAAATAAATAAATATAATACTTCATATTAGATTGGGGATCTTCTTTGGATTGTTTTCGCACAGTAGTGGATCCAATGGGTCTTATTTATCATGACACTGTCTTGGTGAATGGTAAACAAAACTCCAGCAGTATGGTTACAATCCACCACACACACACACATACAGCGGTCCATCAGCTACTGCTGGTTTGATTCCCCTCTTGTGGATGTATTCTGGGTGGTGCAGTTGTGCAGTGGTTAACGTTGTCATCGCACAGCAAGACACAGGTTTTCCTATTCGATTCTGTGTGAAGTCCACATGTTCTCCCTGCATTCACTTAGGTTTCCTCTGGGTGCTTTGGTTTCCTCCCACAATGCAAAGATATGCATCTGGAGCATTTCTCCACGGGCCTCTGCTGAAAATGGGCTCTGTCCCAGTTGGACTTTCCCAGTAAACAAATGTTAAATAAATTCTCTAGCCATTTTTCTGTTGGTGTTACCTGCTGGGAATATGAATGTTTTTTTTTGAACGATAAATCCATTGTGTGTGTAACTGTAAGAGGTACTAAAGTAGGACTCAAGCACTCACTGGTGCTTCATTGGTTTTAGAGTTTTTTGCTCTGTAACATTAAACCTGACAAGTTCATACATTTAAAATAATACATTTATACATGTGTTATGCTTTAAAACACTGACATTGAGCTTTTTGGGTCTATTACTAAAATTCAGTTGAAGTGGGAGGTTTACCTTTTCCCAGTTTAAGTCAGGCTTTCCATATACATATTTCCTTTTATTTCAGTACTGCAGCACCATTTTCTGTATTATTTTCTTTCTCAAGTAACTTCTGAGCATCATTCTTCCCTGTCATTTGGACAGTTCATTTGTTTCTTTGTCTCATTAATTGCTACACCCTCATCATTAATGGGGAGGGGAGTTTCCTATTTCCCTTTGAAACCAAAGCTTAATAGAGGGTGGCAGGAACTGAATGACATACTCCATCATCTAGGTGTCTTTAAGTGATTCTATTCCCTATAGATTGATGCATGTACTGCCAAAGCAGGGTCTACAAATACTGTCGTTGAAACATATTTGTGCTTCTGTGCATATACTTAAATCTGGCTATGGCAGTATTCACAACAGGGCAGACCAGAACATGTCTGTCCTTATGCTGCACATCATTACATCCGTCTACTGACTGGTGTCAGTGTACCAGACTAAGCCACAATCTTTCTCTCTCAGTTATTTTCACCTCCTTCTGCCACCCAATTCAGTCCCTGAGATGCTAAGTGAACCCTGTTATCTGGCCAGAGTTAGGACTTTACCCCTTTGCCATGAAATCTATTTTTTTTTCAACACTTTATTTTTACAAGTGCCTTCTCCACTTTCCCATGAAAGAACTGTGATCATGTATGGCTTGACAGTGGATTGTGAAATATGTCTCAGGCAACCTAGTGCATAGGGAATGTAGGTAACGTGTGTATAAGATCAGCCATGAAACTGAGTGAGATTTTGTAGATGTTTAAACAATAACATATGATGATGTGCATGTTACCATAGAAATTATCCATGGAAGGGTAAGTTGTCATGAGATCTTAGTTTCATATAGTCGAGGTGTGCCCTTAGGACCAGATTATCTTGCCATGAGGGAGTAAATCCCACCATGGTCCATGCACTGATACATCGACATTCTTGCTATATGATGGCAAGATTTCACTTTTAAGTCTTTTGAAGATGCTGTTAGGTTTGTGACTGCAGCTCTCATAGTAAGCTTATGATATTGTAAATAGCCATTTGATAGGATGGCATGGCCAGCAATGTTGTCAGTTATTATTTCTTTTTTATTTGTTTTATGAGTGCAAGGCCATTGGGTGTATACATCTGAATAGTTTGGGATGTATGAACACAAGAAGAGAGAGAGAGAGAGAGAGAGAGAGAGAGAGAGAGAGAGAGAGAGAGAGAGAGAGAGAGAGAGAGAGAGAGAGAGAGAGAGAGAGAGAGAGAGAGAGAGAGAGAGAGAGAGAGAGAGAGAGAGAGAGAGAGAGAGAGAGAGAGAGAGAGAGAGAGAGAGAGAGAGAGAGAGAGAGAGAGAGAGAGAGAGAGAGAGAGAGAGAGAGAGAGAGAGAGAGAGAGAGAGAGAGAGAGAGAGAGAGAGAGAGAGAGAGAGAAAAGTGGCATTATTTTAGAAAGAAAAATTATGTAATTCTGTAATAGCATTTAAAATGTGTATATACAGCTAAACCACTTTCCCAAAAATGTCACTGCAGTTTTTTCAGATTCTGCTCAGAGCAGTGGGTGATCAAATACCTCCGAAAAGGTTTTATAGGCAAGCACTAGACTAGCTGCCCTTGTGGGCCATTTCTAAGCCTAGCCAGTTTCCCTTCTGTGCTCTAACTAACCTATCCCATTTGGTTAAAGATTGGTCTTACCCATCTCAAGGGCGATAATTATATATTACTCCTATCTGAAGCTCTTTGTTTAAGATCACTAGCTATGAGTAGCTAGGGTTGTTGTTTGTCTTTCGGCTTTTTCCCGGTAAGGGGTCACCACAGTGGAACTCGGTCCGCTAATTATTGGCAGTAGATTTGTACAAAACGCCAAGGTGCCAACTTGACGCCAAACCTTCAGCAAAGGCACACCCATTTACACACGCATGTCTTTCGAACGCTACCCAACCACATTGAGGACATGCAGACTCCACACAGAAGGCACTCCCAAGCCAAGCCGAGAATCGAACGGGAGAACCTCTTGCTGTGAGGTAACAATACTACCGCCGTACCACCGCAGCATATATTAGCAGTTATTATTTCCCTTAGAAATACTACTTTGCAAAATATATAACAATGGACAAAATGCAGAACACTTATGAATAACTTTAACTTGGAGGCTCAAAAGATGGTTACAATGTGTTACTTTGTGCTTAGAAAAAAGTTTATTTTAACAAATTAAGATGATTTAGTATTGATATTAGTTACCATAGATATTAGTTAAAGCAATTCTTAACACTGACTATGCAATAGACCCTTTCAGTGTGGAACTGTGGGGAACATGGGCTTTTTAAGACTCAAAATGAGGAACATTCCTCATAATCACGTGAGAGGCATGTCCCTTATGGATGAAGTACCAAATCATTTATTATAGAGTACAGGGAAACAGCAGTTTTACAGCATGATATGGCATGTGTCCCATGTGAAACTTGGACTATTATGCGCAGTTTAGGCTTAGGCAGTCTAGAAATAAATATTCTAAAGTGATATGAATATTTATAGTGTTTAAGATGCAGGTTTTGCAGCATGTGCCATGCTCCTGCTTTTACAGCTTAGTATCTGATGATTCAGTGTGAAGATGTCTTCTGTTTGACATATAACTGTTTACAGAACACTCCTCCAAATGTAAGTGACTGGTAGAATTTTATGGGAATACATTTGCTGCCTGTATTCAAGTTGAATCTTTCTTTGCTACTGAAAGTTCCATCTAGTGTTACACCAAGATGCTATACATGTTGGATCCATTTATTATTCCTCTTGATTGACTGCTTGAAAGATACTACATCCTTCAAATGGATAATATCAATGTACACTGTGGCAGGGTGAGAGTAGTTTCATTATTTTCCCCACAGTGGGAAGTATTGTTTGGTTAAATGAGTGCAGCTTAAGTCTCCAGTTTGGGCAAATATATGAATTACCTACAACCTGCCATGATGTGTTGGTATTATGCAATGATATTATTAAAAACAAAAAAGTCTTTTTATTTAAAATGAAGATCTGTATGCAATCATCACTCTTTATTCCTGCCACCTTGCACTGGTAGGAGTTGGAGGAGACTAATAACCACCAGATTTGACACAAAATATAAATAACGTTTCTCACTTCACCTCCCTACTAGGATGAAATAGTTGCAGTAGTGTATTATGTTTCGCTCTGTAATTAAACAATAAAGAAAAAAATATCACAAAAAGTAGAACCACTTTATAAAAATTAGACAAAAGCATCTACTACTACCACCTTTTGTTTAAAAATTACCTGCAGAATTCAGCATCCATTTTATTGTTGCTTTTATAGCACTATCGCTCTACCTCTTAAAACAGCCACACTTAAAAGAAAAAAGAAGAGAAAACAAGGCCACAGACAATGTCTATATTCACTTCTCAACCTCCAGGCATTCTTCAGCTTGGTACCATAACTATAGTTGTAACAATTTTGTTGCGGGCAATGTCAGAGTACATAATATAGCACTGACAATTTGCCTACGCAATGTGCACAGTTCTTTTATATATGATGTTACAGTTACTGATGTATGTTATTTTAATGAATTTATATAAGGGTGCAGCTAACATGACGTCAGTGTGTGCAACATGCTAGCAGTGTAGAGCAGAAATTAGAATGCAAAGTGTTTTACATGCCTATTACCTACTACTTCCCTTAAGATTTTTTTTAATGCTGTAAAGGGATGTTAACTGGTGTTTCTGTGTGAGAATGATATAAACAGTCAAGGAACAAATAAAAGCTGTAATTGCTAACACATAAATAAAATAAACCATAAAAAGCACAAAATGGCTACCACAGCAGTAAATACAAAACTTTAATAAAACTTGGTAAAACAATAAAACAAATGAATGTTTTTGCGTTTGCAAAACACTTCTTCAGATTCATATCAGATAAAATCAATTCAATATTTAAATAAATACAAATCAATCAAAACAGTGCAATTCACCTAAGATCTTAATTTCCTCCCTTTTAATACAGGTTATTTGTAATTGCATTAGTGCATTATTCGTAAGAATTGGAAGATGCTGACCATGGATCATAAGGTAGCCAATATTGTCAGTCGTTCTCCCTCCTTTAAGAATAGTTTGAATTTGAAGAGACAGTTGTGTGATGTAAGTAACAAAACCCTGAATTTGAAGGATAAAATTAGAGTGAGCACTTATGTGTGCCTTTCCTGTAGAGCTTGCCATAATATATCCAAGCAACAGTGTTTTAAACATCCTGTCTATGACTATGTATTTAAACCCAAGCAGTATGCTGACTGCAAAACTGAGAATGTAGTGAATTTGGCTACCTTTAACTCCTGCATATGTTTTTATGTTGGCAAGACTGATAAAATGTTAAAAAATAGGTTTATGAGACACTTATATGATATAAAGACTTTGAAGTCTAAAAATTCATTAACCAAACATATTATGGAAAATGGGGGACATACCTTTTCTTTTAAAGCACTACAATACATTACAATGAACAATAGAGGGGGAGATCTTGTTAACGTAATGGAAGTGGCTGAAACTAGATGGATACTTAGGCTATAGGCAGAAGTATTCGGGATTAAATGGTTGTTTGCCTTTAAGATGTTTTATTGTTTTACTGACTTTTATTAAAGTTTTGTTTTTACCTTCCTACTGGGATGAAATAGTTGCAGTAGTGTATTATGTTTTGCTCTGTAATTAATGGTATGTTTTACCATTTTGTGCTTTTTATGGTTTATTTTATTTATGTGTTTCTGTGTGAATGTGCATTTTCAGAGTTAAAGTTAAATTGGGGAACGTTTTCACAATTATTTGAATGTTGGTATCCCACAATTCCACTGGAGTGGGCAGAGTTACATTACTATACATGTAAATTTTATATTGATTAGTCTCAAGATTTTTGACCAGTTGTACCTACTTTTCATGGGCCTTTGTCCAGATTTTTATGTCTCCAGGATGAGAGGTATGAAAGTGCAAAGGGCTTTGTACTTATATATACTGTGGAAATGTAAAACAGTCTGGTTGCCAGTCCCTTTCATGTTTGGCCAGAGAGAGAAATGAAGCTGTTAACATCCTTCCTGCTATGATACCATTTTGTGCCTTTTGATGTTGCTGTTTTACTTGAAAAGTTGGTGAATCCAGATGTTTTTTATATTGCCTGTGATGATGACTGGGTACTAAAGGTGCAAATTATTGACAGTTAAGATAATTGCCTTCTTTTTTCACTATTACAACCTGTGATGCCCTCTCACTATGGGAAGGTTGTTGGTAACCCCAGTGCACAACATTGCTTGCATTCCTTTGCTAAATTTCAAGCAGACTATGGGGCACTCTAAAACCTCCTAAGATATTGTCTTATACAGAGTAAATCTAATTTGATGATGTACAAAGAGCTCTGCTAGTAACATTTTTTGTTTAAATATATTTTTATTAAAGTTCTGCATGGAAGTTCTGAAAATATACCAGGGTACGCTTCATTCATTTATGCACAGGTTTCCTGCATATTCTGAGCGCCACTACCATCATAGGAGTTTCTCTAGGAACACTACTTTTCAATAAACTGACATAATATGCTTTACATTTTCCAGTGCCATAACGTAGGTAGCTGATCACAATTTTGTCTTAGCATCATATGGTTCCTGCTCCTTATCTCACAATCTATGAGTAGAATGCAAAAGTAACAACCCTACCACCTTCTTGAAAATTATATTTTAATAGTTTATGGGTGGAAAAGGTAAACAAAGAAACAATTATCATCCTTCTGAAATCTTTATTATGTAACCCTTATTTTAGCATTGTTCTTTTTTTTGTTTTTCCTTTGCTGTCTCAATTTTCTGCAGACAATTTGTCATATCATGAATTACTTTTACTAAATATGCCCATGTTTGTGTGACGCCTACCACTGCTACCAATATGTGGTGGCCACCAATATCTGTCGTCCCCACACTGGGACAGTAATCAAGGAGCCAGAATCCTCACCACTGAAACTGGAGAGGGACGTGCACTTGGATTATGAATGTATACACTCATTATTTCCAGATGCAGACCTCTCTGCATCAAGTACAATTTCCCTTAAGAGCACACAGAGAACACACTCAGCCCAGGGTCTGAATGTCTCTATATCTGTCTCCTTACAGGTCCACAATAAGACTCCCCACTGGTAGAGCTGTAGGGTTAGGTTCTCAGCTGAGTGTCTAAGCCAAGTCCTCCACCACCCTCTCTGTGAACCCAGTGCTTTGTGTCCCTGCCCAGGTAGCTGACACACTCTTTAAGATTTAATTTTCACATACACACACCTAGGAGAGGCTGGCACAGATCAGGATGTCCATTTATACTGTGTAATATTAATAGTAAACATGAAACATGAAAATATTGAATATATATTTACAGTAAACCACAGAGTTCAAATCACAGGAAATATTGAAATTAACATTGAGGGATAGACTCATACAAATAAAGAAAAACCCTCTCTGAACTAAGCTTCAGTATATTCATGAATGAATTTAAAAGAATTTTACTGTTCCCTAGTTAAGTTGCTTACTACCACAAGGCAAGATGCTGTGGGTGAGGGTCTTTCTAGTCAGGCTTCCCAAACAGAATACTCAATACTTTGAGATTTCTCTTTGTAATATCTAAAATGTAATTTCCAAGAGGGCTGGCAGAATGACCTCATCTGGTCACCTGACTCTAGGTTCTCACAGCAGTCTCCTTTGAAGCTGAGACAGGAATATAGCATAGACAGCCAACAATACACATCCAAATGTTTATGGCAGTGCCTGAGGCCTCCCCTCTTTTCACTAAGCTAATGAATAAAAGCTCTTTCCCAGGCCTAACGTTTCTGGTCTTATTTAGCACTGTGGGTGCTGTCTCAATGGTTTAACAGCTGATTAACATTTCCCTTATTTTTCTTAAAGTTAACCTCTGCTGTACCAGTATACTCTGTTAAAACATGCACATTTAATTCAGCTACAATAATGCATATGCATTTCTGCTCATTTCAGCTGGTTGCACTGTTGATACACTTCAACACATGCAAAGCTCCCAAATACATTTTCATCACAAGAATCTATAGCTCCCAAATACATTTTCAGCACAAGAATCTATACAAAATCAGTTTGATATACAAATGACATACAGTTCTAACACATTTGCAACATAAGCATCTTGTATAACTCAGTTTGATATTCATAAACATATCATTCTTTACAAAACTCTAGCTGGATATACTGGCACTTGCCCATATCATCACATTTCTCCCCCCTCAAAGACTCAAGTTAGTTTTTCAAGTGACCCTTGAGAAACATGGCTTGAGAGAAATAAGCTTATCTGGGAATGTTACCCTATTCCTTATCTTGAGACCCCATTTGTATTGGCATTGATGAGTCCACTATGGTGTTGTACTGTCATGTCATATGCCTGCAATCCTAAGCTCCACCTCAATAACTTGGCATTTTGATGGCTGTCTCTATGTAGCCATGTTAAGGGATTATGGCCTGTAACTACAGTGAATTTCCTTCCATACAGAAAAGTCTGAAGTTTGTCCGTAGTAGTGGTGCTGCGGTAGCGTTGTCGCCTCATAGCAAGATGTTGCATTCGATTCTCAGCTAGAGTGTCTTCTGTGTGCAGGAATGCATGAATGGGCATGCCTTCATTGAATGTTGTGCATCAGGGCTGGTAACTCGGCACATAAAAATCCACTACCAAACATTAGTGGACCGGAGTTCCGCTGTGGTGACCCCTAACCGGGATAAGCTGAAAGACACAACAACAACGACAACAACAACAACAGAAAAGTCTGAAGTTTCTGCAGTGCCCATACTATGGCTAGACATTCCTTTTCTACAGCTTATAACATTCATCCCTGGGTTGGTGTCTACAGCTGAGATATACCATTGGGTGCTCTTCTCCCTCTGAGGAAGCCTGGCTAAGTACAGCCCCCACCCCATGGTTTGAAACATACAACTGCACAACAAATTCTTAGCTGTAATCTGGACTGCCTAACACAGGGGGTCCTCTCAAAGCTCCTTTAAGCTTCTGGAATGCCTGCTCACATGCTGGGGTCCACACTATGTTATCTGGCCAGTTTTTCCTTGTCAGGTCTGTAAGGGCAGCAGCTATGGTATTATAATTGGGGACAAACTTTCTATAGTACCTCGATGCCCCTAAGAATGCCCTTACCTGCTTTTTTGGTAACAGGGGCAGGCCATGCCATACCAACCTAATATTTATTGGGCTTAATGGCCAACCTTGCCCTCTGCAGTTTGCAAAGCACATCCCTGACATGCTGAAGTTGACCTTGCCAGGAATGTCTGTAGATGGCAGTATCATCTAGGTAAGCAAGGGCATAATGTATTCCTCCTGCTAGGATATGATCTACCAGCCTCTGGAAAGTTGCTGGGGCATTTTTCATCCCAAAGGGCATCTCTGTGAACTCATACAAGCCAAAAGGAGTCACAAAGACTAACCTCTCTCTAGCACTGGGAGTCAAGGGCAAAACGAACATGAAAAAATGTCAGCAGCTCTTGGTAAGATCAGTAGTGGTCAGATACTTAGCCCCACATAGCTGCATTAAGGCTTCATCTGTCCTAGGCATTGGGTAAGCATCAGACTCTGTGTGATGATTTAGTTTCTTGTAGTCCACACAGAACCTGGTGCTTCAATCCTTCCTTGGTACTAGCACCACTGGGGAGGCCCAGAGACTGCTGGACTCCTGGATTACTCCCAGTTCCAACATTTCCTGTATCTCCTCCCTCAGAGTGTTTTTGACTCTCTTAGGCACCCTATAAGGGGCCTGCTTTATAGGTCTTTGGGGCCCTGTATCCACATGCTGCTGCACCAGGTGCATGCACCCTGGTTTCCCAGTGAACATGCCCCCAAACTCCTGTAACACTCCTTGGATTTCTTGAGATTGGGTAGGGGATAGCTTCTTGGACATTGCTATCCCGTCCACTGAGGTGTCAGTTCGAGCATCACTGAGGAGATCAGTCACCAGATTCCCCTCAGACTCCTCCTGTCATCCACTGAAAATACTCAGCACTAAGTCCTCCCTGTTATTCTAAGGCTTCATCATGTTAACATGGTACAATTTCTGCCCCTGCCTCCTGCCTAGCAGTTCTACCATGTAGTTCACATCACTGACCTTCCTGACCACTGTAAATGGTCCCTCCCAAGCTGCCTGCAGTTTATTGTATCTGAGAGGAATGGGAACTATCACCTGCTGCCCCACAGCATACTCTTTGGCTTGAACATTCCTGTCGTACCAGACCTTTTTCTGCTGTTGGGCTCCTGTCACTTTCTCCAGGGCCAAGCCCATGAGCTCCTGAAGCCTTTTCCTGAGGTTTAGGACATATGCTACAACAGACGTCTTGTGGGATTCACACACCCTCCCACTCAAAATGAATCAAATTTTAAAGGCCCATACAGCAACTCAAAGGGTGAAAAACCTGTGGAGTTCCTGGGGTACCTCCCTGTATGCAAACAATAAATGGGGCAAATATTTGTCCCACTTTCTATTAACCTGGTCTGCAAATGCCTGTAGCATGGTCTTTAGGGTAAAGTTTAACTTCTCCACAAGACCATTAGCTTGGCGGTAGTATGGTTGGTCCTTAGGTGCTTCTTCCTACAGTGGTCCCATAGACACGCCAGCAGGTCTGACATGAAATTGATACCTCTGGCAGTCGATATTTCTCTTGGGAAACCTACCCCGCTGACAAGCTCTAGCAAAGGATTTGCCACCTTCTCTACCTCAATTGAGGACAGAGCCACTGCCTCAGGGTATCCAGTAGCATAATCTACAACCACTAGGATATACTTTTCCCTTTGGAACTTGGGGTACTCAGAGACCCCACAATATCCATAGCTAGCCTCTGAAATGGCTCCTCTATCACAGGCAAAGGCATCAAACGAACTTTGTCCTCGTCTCCTGCCTTGCTTACTTTTTGGCATTGCTCACAGGTCCTGCAGTACCCTGCTACATCCCTTGCAATCCGAGGCCAATGAAAGTTCTGCATAATACGTCTCTTGGTATGCTTTATACCCATATGATCTGCAAAATGAATGTCATGAGCTATGGCTAGAAGTGTCAGACAGTAGGCTCTGGGCACTACCATCTGCTGTATTACCTCCCCATCTAGCCCTCCCTCATGGGTCCATCTCTATACAGTAATCCTTTGTTCCAGTATACAGAATCAACTTTTCCTTGGGAATCAGGTGCTTCCCTATCTACCTCCCTCAAGTCTCTTAGTGTAGGGTTTGAGAGCTGAGCCTTATCTCAACTATCTCTTTTTAACTCTTCTCAGCTCCCCTTGCACAGGACGTCTGGTATCTTCTGACAGGTGATGCCTCACTGTCAGCCTGAGTACTACTACTAACCTCTGCCCTTACAGTCACTCTGTCCAAGGGAACATCATTACTCACCAGCAGCTATTGCTCCCCTTCAGACTCACTTCTATAGGGTAGCTCCTCCCTGAAGTAACCACATCACCAGTCCTAGCTTCAGGTGGGGGTATGTATGGGTCTACCCAGGCTACCAGACCCATAGGCCTGTCTCCCAGCCTGACTGTGTCACTGCATGCAAACAACTTGCTGTATTATCAAAATTATCCCCTATCGAGACATCTGTAGGAATATCCTCAAACACACCTACTTGCTTGCTTCCTTTTTCACTCTCCCAGTCAAAGTGAACCCTGGCCAAAGGCATTTGGAATGGGATCCCTCCTAAAGGTCTGACTGGAGTGGATTGCTCAAGCAAGCACTGCTCCTGTAACTATTGCAGGCTTTACAATGGTTACATCAGAGGCTGTGTTGCTGTTGGGCAGTGGTCTGTTTTCCATCCAGCAAGATCAGATAGAAACTCTGCTGGTAGTTTGGTACCCCTGTTGTCTCCAGAAAACATATCACTGGCATTCTGTTATTCCCAATTGCTGGCTCTCCCACCTTTTGTTCCCCACCTTGCCTCTGTGGACATCTATATGCGACATGGCCCCACTGGTTACGTTTAAAACATTTAACCCTTGATCCTGGCTGTGTACCTGAACTAGTAGCTTTCCCTGTTACATGCGGACTCTGTTGGGCACTGTTTAGGCTGCCCACCATAGGTTTCCTTATATTCATGTGCAGCACCGGGTATCCCTTTCCTGTGCAGTGATG
Source organism: Protopterus annectens (assembly GCF_019279795.1). NCBI lineage: Eukaryota > Metazoa > Chordata > Ceratodontiformes > Protopteridae > Protopterus > Protopterus annectens. The sequence goes on along the minus strand of NC_056744.1, from coordinate 102,404,255 downwards.
CCCTGCTTGCTAGGTTTAGATCCCCTTTTTTCCTCAGTTCATCTGCAGAGTTGCATTCCTTGTCTGCCAACCAGATTCTGATATCCTGAGACAAAGTGCTAAGGGCTGTTCCCTCATCAAAAGGTCTGCCAGCCCTTAAAAAGTGGTGACCTGACACCCACTCACCCACCTACGAAAATAAGTGGTTAGTTCAGCAATATAAAATGTTATACACTTTCATCTGCCTTGAGTCTTCTTCTTCTTTCAGCTTTTCCCAGTTAGCAGTTGCCACAGCGGATCACCTGTCCCCTCATGATTGGCAGTAGAGTTTTACAGTGTCGAGTTGCCAGCCAGACGCCCAACCTTCCACTGAAGGCACACACATGCACACACTCACACCTAGGGCCAATTTAGAGTATCCAATACACCTACAGCATTATTTATTTATTTATTTTTGTTTCGATGGTTTAAGACTTCGATCAGTAAAGTTCGATCTTTACTGATTCGAAGTCTTAAACCTTTGAGATTATAATATAGACCCATATGTGTGTATACATATATATATATATATATATATATATATATATATATATATATATATATATATATATATATATATATATATATATATATATCTATATAAAATATAGACCCATATGTGTGTGTGTGTGTGTGTGTGTGTGTGTGTGTGTGTGTGCGTGTATATATATATATATATATATATATATATATATATATATATATATATATATACACATATGGGTCTATATTATAATCTCGAAGGTTTATTACTTTGAATCAGTAAAGATCGAACTTTACTGATCGAAGTCTTAAACCATTGAAACAAAAATAAATAAATAAATAAATAAATAACTAAATAGTGCGTAGGCAGGGCGGCAAGCCCCCGCACCCCCCACATCATCTGCCTTGAGTCTATGCTCACAAAACTTTTTTTCTGTAAGGTTCAGGTGTTACATTGTAATAAACCACATCACTCCTGGGATGGCATTGAATAGTTTTAATTGCCATGGTACCAATAATTTTAAATATTTCCTTAAGGATTAAGAAATCAAACTAATTTCCTACTCCTCAGTATAAGCATTAGAATTTCCACTTATTAATGAGTTTACTCATCTCGTAGACAACATGTTTAGCTGTTACTGTCCTATATGGATTGCCTCATGATAGTAGGACATAGTGACATATGTACCTTTTGCTTTTTTAAAGATGACATATAACAACCTTTTTGACTAATGGGAATGTTCTGTAATTGCTAGTAAATATTCAAGGGAAGATGGAAGGGGTTTAGACAGTCAATGTATGATATTCTGTACATGCATTTCAATACAACTTTACAGCCTTATCTGTAGCAGACCCAAAAAATGTCTTTGCTTTATCTATTTTATAGTTTTTGCCATGATCTTCTTGTCCTCTTAACACACAAGCAGCTCTTTGCAGATGCTCCTTATACTCTTTCAGTACCAACATCTCTAAGGCTTCTTCAGATGTATCTGTTTTTTCCATTTCTTACACCATACATTATGTGCCAGTATGCAGTGTTTGTTAGTCATAGAAATAGCTTCCTGGAATGCAGTGTAATCCATAATTAACTTTGAGCTACTACTTACCCGAATCATCACCTATTATAAGTTTTATATTATTATAAGAGCATTCACAGAAAGAAATGCCACACTTACAGTCTCCTCCATTACTGCATTCTGTTTCTGTACAAGTGCTGGTACCTGAATAGAAAAAAAAATGGAAAACCTACCACTAAAATAATAAGATATGGTAGGACAAGTACAACTGCAACAGGAATGATGCAGTATTACTCTTGGAATTCCAAATTATACATATAGTGGGGTACAGTCATATATCCCCAAGAGTATACTTAGCATTTGAAATTTTAAGCTTTTTAAGTGCTTGATACATATATTAATGATGGAGTTTAACCAAAACAAAATTATTTAATTAGAGTTGTTTAAAATTCACTGTGAGTAAAATGGTTTCATATAACATCTGTAGTAAGAACCATGTCAGGTGAAGTGAGACATAAAGAAGTTATGAACTCTTGCACTGCTCCTAACAGATAAAACAAACAAAGAGCTTAGGAACAGTAGCATATCGCACAGCTCTTGGTTGCAGTACAGTTTGAGGGCTACCAGAAAGAGATCTGTGTTATATATTATCAGGGAACAACATATAGGCAAACTGATGGACTTGTAAAACAAAATATTCTATTAAGTTTAATAAATGTTCTCCTAGGTTATGTTCACTGGTTCATATGTATACAGCACACATAAAGATGTGAATAAATTGCTACATCACTATCATTTCTCTAAGCTGTTCAGAATGTTTGTTGTGGCTATAACCGTTTTTAATCATATTCACTATTCTGGTAAGCATATCTCTTGGAATATCACCTGAGTTTAAGTTATGGGGTGATACTGTTCTATTAATAGTACAGCTGAATTTTCCTATTGTTTATAAACAGCAATTTTTACTATGTCAGAATTCCTTTTTATCTTCAGCTGGTATCCTGCTATATGCATGAAGAGCTTCCTACCTAACTCTGGGGCCAAGTGAAGCACCCATTGATGTGGTGGCCACTGACCACCACTGGCTACCCTCTGTAAAGTATAGATGAAAGTTTCCTCAATTTAACAGTCTTGTAGCCTGTGTAATTTTATGTCCTGAAGTGTGACTAGTCATGCTGGAGGTCCACAGTCATCCATTTCCTTCTTTCTCTACAAGTGTCTCTGTCTCCTTTGTTGAGTAATAAGCCACGTAAATTAAAAAGTAAACCTGCACCTTGTTGTAAAGGAATGGCACCTGTGGGAGGACTGGATGATAATTTTTCCTCAGTGTTGTAGATTTATGGTCTAAAAGTAAGAAATTTACTAGTGGGCTAGGGAGTCTGCATTCCTAAAAGATGACTGACTAGCCTGAGTGCCATATTACAAATTGATGCATCAATGACCTCACGTTTTGGTCCACCTCTGACTGTATGTTCTTTTCCAGTAGTTGAGATTTATTTCTTATGTTGGCAGCTAACCCCACATATGTGGTATCCATCATCTGATGTAACATACAGCGGGTAAGAATGCATGTTGTGAATTTATATTACCCATGCTCAAATTTCAGGGCCATCTTACCTCTTTAATATTAAACAATGGAGCAGCAAACTTTGCTTATGATGCCAGCTTAAATGTGGTGTTCTTGGTACAGCATGCACAATACCAGTAACTGTTCAAATACCTAATAAGAAATGTTAGTGTCCATCTACAGAATGCTTATTTTCCTATGTAGGTGCACCATTCAACACATACAATGTTATACCCTTCTATTAATTTACAGCAGGTTTAAAAAAGCCTTCTCTGGTTTTCAAGAATAACACAGTGATAAAGCTAACTTAGCACCGAATTTTCACCAGCAGAAAGAGACCATCTCTGAGTAACTCACATGATTTTTCAGAAAGAGATGACAACTGTTTCATAGCCATGGGTGCTTTCATATAATGAGTCTTCTCAGCAATGTTCATTTCACTAGCAGGCCAAATCAAAGAGTAAAATGGACCCATAGGCAAAACAAATTAGTAAAAACTGTAAGAAAAATTTAGCCAAGAAATATACTAGTTTGCTTGGGAGTCTGCATTCCTAGATGGTTGACCAGTCTGAATGTAGTGTTACAAGTTGGCACATCATTGACCTCACTTTTCGTTCCACCTCTGTGATTGAGATTTATTTCTTTGGTTGGCATCTAAACCACATATGTGGTGCCCACCATCTGATGTAATATAGAGTGAGTAAGAACTCATGTTAAGAATTCATACTACCACTGCACAAATTTCAGGGCTAACTTGTCTGTCTTATCACTTTAAAATTAAACTGTGGAACAGCAAACCTTGCTTCTGATACCAGTTTAGATGTAGTGCTCTTGGTACAACATGCATAATACCAATAACTGTTCATATATAAGTATGTTTTATAGAATCAGACAGAGATCTCAGAGATCTCTCTCTCTCTCTCTCTCTCTCTCTCTTTCTCTCCCCTTTGCAGGTGAGACAGTGATAAAGGTTTAAATATGGATGTTCACTGTACTGGTGGTGAAGCAGCTAAAGTGTGAGAATTTAATGTCACTGTGATTATTGCAGCAATGTTCTATATTGTGTGAGTCAACATTGTGCTTTTCACCCCTCTTCTTCACTATGGTGTGATCATGGAGTTGGTATATATAATTTTAGAGGGTGTGGAGAACTAGGAGTTTTGGCTCACCATTTTCAATATTTAATTTTCTACTAACTATTAGCTGAAAAGAGGTCATAGACAGCTTGTAGGTAAACTATGATAAGCGTAAGCTGTGCTTATATATACTCTGGATATATAAAACAGTCTATATGCCAGTCTGTTCTGTGTTCCAGCAGACAGAGATGAAGATGTTAACATCTTTCCTGCCGTGATACAATTTTGTGCCACATTGAAGTTGCTGTTTTAGTTGAAAAGCTGGTGAATCCATATGTTATTTATATTACCTATGATACTGACTGGGTTACAAAGTTGCAAATCATTGACAATTAAGATAACTGCCTTCTTTTTTCACTATCACTCCCTGTAATGCCCTCTTACTGTGAGAAGATTGATAGTAGCCCCAGTGCACATTTCTTGCATTCCTTTTATAAAACTTTGCATACTATGGGGTATTCTGTAAGCCCACTTATGTATGGGATTACTCTGAGTAAATCTAGTTTTGTGATGTACAAAAGTTGTGCTGGGAGCACTTTTGGTTAAATAACATTTTATTGCAGTTCTGCATGGAACTTCTGAAAATAGTCTGTGGTTCTCTTCATTCATTTCTGCATAGGCTCCCTGCATGTTTTGAATAACCACTACCACCATATGATTTTCTCTACTAACACAATTTTTCAATAAAATGATGTGATATGCTTTACATTTTCCAACCTTTCCAGTTCTACCAATAACTTATCCCGTATTATCTTCACCATTATTTTTCTACAACATGAAAGTAGACTTAAGGGTCTGTTTGGCTCTGGGTTTGTCCTACTCCCCTTTGCCTTAAAGATAGGTTTAATAAGCGCATTCTCTAGTCTTGAGGAATTTCCCCATATTTATATGACCCAGTAAATAATAGATATAATGATACTTGTAAGTTCCTGTTGAAGTGTTATCAAAACATTATTACTAATTCTGTCTCCTTCCTGTCCTTTGTTTAGATCCAGTTTGCGTAGCTCTTTTTCAATATAATCCAATTTGATTTCAGTATCTGAGGTTACCTGGATGTCACTAGGACAACTTATCACCTACTTTGAGGAGTCAAACTGTTATGCACAATATTTTGTAATTATATGTGTAATCTGTTGTGTCTGAGAATAAATGTTTGAATCTACACACAGTTTATCAATCTGCATGTCTCTACTCCTTCCATATTATATATCTATAAAATGGTTTCTTATTATGCTCAATATATTTATATAAATTTTCATGATTTTTTTATCTTGTCTCACACTATGTTTAATTTGTCCAGATTGTTTATTTCAATTTTCAAAGTTGTAGTTCAACCTCTCTTCCATTTCTTATATTTTTGTCTCTCACCTTAATCAGGTATCTTGTTCTTATGGAAATATATCTTCCTGACATTGTAGACCTACATTCTGATGTTAAACAGTTTTTTTTTTTTTTGCATTCAAACAATTTCTCTTTTAAAACTTTTCATATTCCTTCTGCAGTTTTTCCACTGAATGCATCACTCCAATTAGTTTTACATAGTGACTGTTTTGCTTACATATAATCTGTAATTAATCTTATATGCACTGGCTTGGATTTTAGTTTGGCAGAATTGTCTAGCAAAAAATGTATCTTTATAATCTCATGACCACTGCACATCAATGGTGGTAAGACGACATGAAGTAACAGTAATTTTTTTTTATAACTTGAAGCAATTGTTGTTCCTGAACATACATTGTGAATAATTTCCTTATTAATGTATGTTTTTTGTAAATTTGAGGCCCAGCCAGTATTATTTTTCCCTCCTGTGTTTTTCATGCAAGAAATGTATGAATTCCTCTAGGTCATCAGCCCTTGACTTTAGTGGTCTGTACACTCCAATAATTGTTATATATTGCAGGTTTTTTTATTGTCACAGTTGCACAGTCTGTATTATTGGTGTTATCACTGACCATGTAATAATCAGAGGTCTCATAACTACCTTTAATCTCTGTCATAACACCTCCACCTGTTTTTTGTTAACATGTCTGTTACAGTAAAAACATTTATACCCTGACAGAACTGGCTTCCAGTCATTGTTCTTTAACCATGTTTCACAGTCAATAATAACGTCAATCTTGTGGGAATGTAGCAAATTTTCCAGTAATAAAAAAATCTTTATTATTAATGCTCCTAGCCTTAATGACCATCAGAGATGCATCAAATGCTGCTACTGTGAACAGTTACATTTTTGAGCTTCCAAAAATCCTGCCTTGTGTTTTTTTCAAATATTGCAAAATATCTGCTGCAAAAATTCTGATCCCTAATCTTGACAAATGCATGCCATCCTATCTGAACATGCGTGTCCAAAATTAGGCTCAGATGCTTTATATTTCCATTTTTGTAAAACACAACATTTTTTCATTTAGGTATTTACCCAAAAATCTTTTTATTCATGGTGACCTGACTCTCCTTTCTATATGTGATTTGTGAAAAATATGTCCTAATACCTGTGCAAGCTAAGCTATCTAAGAGGGCTTTAAGTTCCCTACTAACAATCAGAGAGTCCTTGTGGATGAGATCATTTGTACTGACATGAAATAAAAATGGATTCTTACTTCCTTACATTGAGGCATTTTAAGGTTTTTCTGACATCCCCTATTTTTGCTCTTGGGAAACATAACACTATTAGATGTTCATTATCTTCTGTACAAATGTGAACATCAGTTCCTCTAATAATTGAATCTCTAATTACAAGAATATCTTTTCTGATCGGATCTAAAGAATCTTCAACTTCTAATTCTGTAATATCTGCTCTATCAATTGTTACAAAGGAACGATTTTCATAACCATTAGTCTTATTAATTCCACTGTTTTCATTGCACATTACATTTGGAAGCATGTAGTTCTCATCCAGCTGACTTTGTACATCCATAGCTTGAACCATGTCATCAGTTTCTGTCTTTGTCATCTTTTTTCTTATGGTAATGTTCATCAATCCTTCCACATTCAGTTTTGATTTCTTCCTTTTCACCTGCCCCTTGCCACTTTTTTCTACCTCCTCTTTGGGAAAAATGCTGCCTTGTTCTGTAGGGTCAAGGTTTTCTGACAGAAAAATGTTACTTTTCCCTGTAATCTGTATGTTACATAACAAAGAATTGTCCTTTTTAATATGTATTCTTTTTACTTTAGAGACATTTATCAGTTTCTTTTTCTTCCTAGTTATTTGTTGTGGACTTCTTCCTAACTTTCTTTTTTATTTCCTTCTAAATCCTCTGACTCCTCAGATTGCTGAATACTTGTATCCAGAATTCCAAAGTTGCAAAGTTGTCAGAACATTGTATTGTTTCATAGGGTTGAGTGATCTTTACAGACAATAGACTCTTCCTTTCCTAAATGTGTTCTGTTTGCATTTTGCCTAACATGATATATGTAACAACAGTTCTCCAAGTTGTGCCAATTGCACAAGTGCAATCATCAAAACTCAGTTTAGATTTAATACTAATAATGGTAAACAGTTCATCCAATTTTTGACATGAGGAACATAGATCACCTGTGATATCATGCATTACCTTTAAATATACATACCATTTATTACACTGTACAAGACATTTGTGCTTTAGGAAATCATTAGTCGCATACTCATTTAAGGAATCCATATCCAGCTACAAATGAATATAAAATTTAACAGAAAAGAATAATCCAAATCAGTTGCTGCAGAATACCAAGAGAATAACTAAACACTAAATTAAGTACAGCAAAGTTCTTGCTCTGATGGTACAAGTTCTGAAAGTCAGACAAAAGCTGGAATTCCTTTACATCATGTACAGTAGATTCTGCTCACTATCGCTCACAGTAGCACGTCTTTTTAACAGTCGAGCAATAAATCACAATATAAGACATACCACAAAACTGAATAACCACAATAAAATTAAGAATCAAAACATCCCAAAAGACACAAACTAATCACGGGTTTCACTCCAAACTTTTATTTGAGCACTTTTGTCAGTGTATATCGATTGACTTCTTCAAAACAGTGAAAACAAGTAACAATGTGTTTAAAAAGCCCTCGCTTAAAGTCACATGATCTAAAAAAACAGTCAACTATGACAAATAAATATTCATTAAACTAAATCTACGGGTCTATATCATAAACACGAATGCTTACCTTATCGAATCCCTAAACATCGACCCATCCTCATCAAACTACAAAAACACCAAACACCCTAAATCGCAAAATTCAAAACATCGAACTATCATACTAGTCCCACCCCACTGCCCGCTACATACTACCTACACAAACTAAATAAACCACATACATACACTAACCAAATCCCTACGTCTAACCCTAAACTAAACCCTACGTCTAACCCTACACAAAATCTTACATATACCACCAAGTATGCACTTAACTTAACCCGCACCCTTACCTTAAGGTCCTTAAGTATTGCACACTTGCCTTAAAAAGCTAAATCCAAACTAAATAATCGACACACATACACTTAACAAAACCCTATACTAAATCTAACATACATTACCATCCATGCACTTAACTTAACCCGCACCCTAACCCTAAGGTCCGAAACTATCGCACACTTACCTTACGGAGCTATACCGCAGAAGGCCAACTATGATGATACGACGTTTCAGGTTTCACTCTTCTGGACGTTTGATGATTTCGCTTTTCGTTAAAGACGGGTCGATGTTTAGGGATTCGATAATGTAAGTGTTTGACTTACTATTAGGGAACCAAATCTACTATTCTCCAAAACTGAACTACCTTCAAATTAAAATTGTATGGAACATTAATTAAAACTTCACATTAAAACAATGAGAAATTTAAAAAAATCATCAAATAATTGCTTGTTAAATAACTGTTTAAATCTCATATGAACAAAGTCATAACACACTACTCTTCTGAGCTGGGAATTTCTGGTTAAAGGTTTATAGTGCCTGCATATTTGAACTGTTTCTTGCTGAAATTGGTACACCTTGTTTGCTGTAGCATAGACTAGATCCAGGCCTGCTGAATCTAGCTTTGTTTGTATGCTTGTTGTTTGTTTGCTTGTTATTTCCCTGGAACGCTAATTCCACCTAAAACACGGCTTCTCAGCGCTTCTGTGGATCCCTAGTGATATCTGCATTGCTTACTGTACTTATTTCCTTGTTTCACTTGAAAGAAAGTTACTGTTTGTCGTTTTTGCATTTAAGTTACCTGTAACACATTGCACTTAAGTTACCTGGCACTTGCTCACTAAAGCAATTATATAAGTCAGCACTAAAAATTAAAAGCACTGCACCCTCACTCCCCATTGGCCCTTGTTTTCAATTATAAAGGAATTCACAATATTATTCTAGCATGTCCAGAGGTCAGTTGTCAATCTCCTCTCCGGTCCAGCTGGTGAATCTGGGAATCTTGAGGCAATGTTACAACTGCCTCATTTACACAGAGAACCCTCTCCTCCTCTCAACAAATTCCAACACATGTGAGAGATGCAACCATATAGCCAAACTGGAGGCTAAGCTCGCTCAACTCAGTACTGGCATAACCAGTGAGGAGGAGAAGGAAACCACACTCACTACAATTCCAGTTTCACATAGACCTACCACGACAGCAAACCAAACACATAATCACACAAAAACATGCTCGGAGGCTCTAAATAAAGATCTGCCTAAGCAGCAGAGACCTCCAAAGCAGACACCCAAGCAACCGCTACCCCAAAACAAAACACGTGCAACACATATCTCACAAAGCCAGTGTGCCAAACAGTCACAGCCCTTAAGGCTAAACAACACACCTGATACACTTGTAATAGGTGACTCTATCGTCAGGCACACTGACGTCCCACTCACCAGGCTGAACAAGGAGAAGGTCACAGTGAGCAGCCTGTCAGGCGCTAGGATCCGCCACATAACACAAGCACTCAGGTCACTCCAAGGCAAGTACAAATATGACTCAGTCATTGTCCATGCTGGTGTGAATGACCTGAGATGTACCTCCCTGGACTACATGAAAAGAGACATAGAGGAGCTCTCTGAGCATGTAGCCCAGGCCGGTATGACCCTGACCTTGAGTAGCATCTTACTCTCATCAAGAATGATGCCACAATATGAAGACAAGATGATCAATTTCAACAACTGGCTTAAGTACTGGTGTCATTCAAAGGGGATCCAATGCCTGTCAGCCTGGGATGATATGCTTGACAAGCCATGATGCTTCACTAGGGACGGCTTGCACCTGTCACCCCTGGGCTTTCGGATATTGGCAAAGGCTCTTGCTACCCCCATAGTGCCTTTTTTAGGCAAGGCTCAAAAAACAAACCCACCTCCATAGGTATCACAAGGGATAAGAAACTAAGAGTAATGCTACTCAACGCCAGAAGTCTAAACCTCAAGATGCATGCACTCAAAACTCTCCTTAGCATGGAGAACATCGATATCTGTGCAGTAACAGAAACCTGGTTCAGGGCTCCCGAGAGCACCCCAGCAATACCAGGTTATACCGCATACCATGCTTTTCGGCCCCAAAACTTGGACTGAACCACAAAAGGAGGGGGAGTATCGATATTCATCAAAGATACCCACACCTCCAGGTTCGTGGCAAAGCACGAAGCATCAGAGACTATCCATGTGCAACTAACAGTGGGTAAAACTGCCTTCCAGTTTATAGCCTGCTACAGACCACCCTCCCAAACCCAGGAACCCCACTCGGCCTTCCTGAGAACACTGGAAAATATGAAGGTCTCTCCAAACACCATTATATTGGGCGACTTCAACTACCCAAACATAGACTGGGAGCATTACTCTAGCTCCAACACCCTAGCCCAAAGGTTCCTAGAATTCATAAACTCAAATGCTATGGAACAACTTGTTACCACTCCCACAAGAGGGGAAAACATACTGGACCTGATCATCACCAACATGGGAACTCTATGCTCCATACCAGAAGTGTATCCCTCACTGGTAAGATCAGACCATAAACTGATCTCACTGGATATTCACATCCTGACCCCACCCCCTGCCCAGAAAACCACAGTGAAAAACTTCTCTAAAGCAAATTTCACACTCCTCAAAACCAAGGTGGAATCCTTCAAAGCCCCCGGAATTGTGGAAAATACGGCCCAGACCGCAGAATCCTTTATAAATGCATTCTATGAACACCTTTAGGAATGCATGGATCATGCAATCCCAGATAAAACCAAGACCCAATCCTCCAAAGGCAGACGTTCTGTCTGGTGGACCCCAGCCATAAACAAACTATACAATAGAAGGAGGAAGCTACTACATGATAGAGCAAAATCCCAAAAAGGGAAGATATCTCTGATCAGTATTAGCAAAAAACTAAGGGCACTCATAAAATCATCTAAGGCCAGCTTCAAGAGAAAAATTGCACAGGACACTAAGGATAATCACAAGGCTTTCTTTAGTTATGTTAGAAACCTGGGTGGAAATTCCCAGAGATGCTCAGAATTAGTCCAAAATGACAAAAAATACACCGAACCCACAGACATTGCCAACATCCTAGCTGACAGGTTCATTGCAAACTCCCCCCCCCACCAAAAGGGCAAATATCTATCCCAGCAGAGTGCTGCCCCCCTGACATCTCAGATGCTCAGGTAAGAGCCGCCCTCTCCAAAACAAAAAACACAGCATCAATGGGACCAGACGGTGTCCCGGGCTGCATCCTACATGAACTCCAAGAAGAGCTAAACCCAAACATAAAACTACTGTTCAATCTCAGCCTCCTACAGGATATGTACCCAAAGAGTGGTGTACAGCAACAGTGGTCCCTCTCCACAAAGGTGGTGCCTCAACAGACCCTGGAAACTATCACCACATAAGCATGACTAGCTTGGTCTGCAAAGCTATGGAAGGGATCATCATGGACCTCATAAATAAAGATATTGGGGACCTACAGACACTGGATCCTACCCAGTTCGGCTTTGTTAAGGGCAGATCCTGCCTCTTAAACCTGGTTGACTTCTTTGAAACAGTCACCAAGGCCATTGACGAAGGAAAGGTGGTCCACACAGCCTACCTGAACCTTGCAAAAGCCTTCGATACAATACCCCACTCGGGCATTATAGATAAGCTCACCAGCTTAAATATAAATCCCTATGTCAGTAGATGGGTTGCAAACTGGCTCAAGGACAGAACCCACATGGTTAGAATTGCTGGAGCCATGTCAGACTCCAAAGCAGTTACAAGTGGCGTCCCACAAGGCTCAGTCCTGGGACCACTCTTGTTCGGTATATATTTCTCGGAGGTACAGGCCAACACAGAAGGACTGTGGCTGACCAAGTTCACAGATGACTGCAAACTGGGCACCATAATCGACTCTCCAGCCGACACAAGCATCCTCCAAAAGGGCCTCATAGAAACAGACAACTGGTGCCAGAGCCATGGCCTCAAGCTAAATGCCAAAAGGTGTATAGTCATCCCCTTTGGCAAAAACAAAGTGCCCACAAATTACCACATAGGTGGTAATCCATTAAGTACAGAAGAAGTAATTAGGGACCTGGGGACCCAAGTTGATAGCAATCTCTCATTTGACAACCACATGGCCAAAGTGGATAGAAAAACATTTTATATAGCCCACCTAATCATGAAGGGATTCACATCTAGATTAGGGGAGGTCATCGTGCCTCTTTACTCATCCCTCATCAGGCCTATAATCGAGTACAATGCCCCTTTTGGGATGTACCTTACCAAACACCTGCAGCAACTGGAAAGACCCCAAAAGTACCTCACCAAGAGGATCAAAGGGCTCAAACAGATGCCATATGCTGCCCGGTTAAAGAAACTCCAGCTCTACTCAGTGGCATACCGCCTGCTCAGAGGCGACCTGTGCCTGATGTATAAAGCCATGTCCAACCCGGAATTAAGGGACATGCTGCACTTCAAAAAATCCAAATCCCATCGAGCTACACGCTCGAGAGACTTGAACCTCAGCACTGAAATAAATAGGACATGCTGGAGGGACAGATTCATAACCCAGAGGCTCCCTTCACTCTGGAATAAAATCCCAGTCCAGATTAGGCAGATTCCCTCATTGACTCTCTTCAAGAGGAATCTTGATGAGTGGATGGGAGATCGTAGGTTTACCCCGGGTATCACTTCTGTGTCACTGTTAGACAGAGGCACAGTATACTAACCTCGAAAAAGGGCATAGCAAAAATAATTTAAAATGGGTGGCGAAAGCCAAACATACTCTGGCTAGGCTTATAAATGCCCTAGGGCAGATAGCCTAGTATGAACCTATGAACCTATGAATAGACAACTGCTCGTTCAAGTTTGGCAACAATTGTCCCTTTAACTTAATTTGCCAGACAACCCCCTATACTCAATCAAGTCCCCGCAAGGTCCTCCTCTAGGGTCCAGAGTTATCCCATTCACCACAAAAAACTGAAAACCATGTAGAGAGAGGTTCAAAATATGTTTTGATAGAGCATTACTCTCTTTTTTTATTTTTTATATCCAGAGTATGTTCATATATCCTTTCTTTAAGTTTTCTCTGGGTCTTTCCAACATAAAAACAGGGCATTGAGTGCATGAAGCCACATAAATGACTCCCCTTGAGTCACAAGTGTAATAATTATTAAGTTTAATGGTGTAATTGTTAACTGTAATACTATCTTGGTTAATAATATATTTGCATTGCTTACAACTACCACATGCAAATGTGGCTGTTTTGCCTTGTGTGTCCCTCCTTTATAGATATTGTTATGGGCTTCTAACAAGTTTTTAATAGTTCTTCCCCTTTTGAATTCCACCAGAAGTCAATAGATATACACTGGTGAAAGCACTCAAATAATAGTTTGGAGTGAAACCCGTGATTCATTTGTATCTTTTGGGACAATCCAAGACATGTTTGTTTAGCTAAGCTCTGGATTATCCTCTCTGCAGTCTGCATGCCTTTATAACTGGCTAGGTTCTTTAGGAGAGCTACAGTTTGCATGCCTAAAACCTAACCCTTTCTAACAAAAAACAGTGAAAATTAAAGATAAAAGACCAAAATATAAATCAAAGATAATCTTCTTGTGTGGAAGCGATCTCTTCCTTCCTACAAATAGTGAAAACAGTAGTAAGAAATAAAATATAAGCTCAAATAAAACTTCTCTTGCTAGGCAACTCCACTATCAATAACAAACCAAGACAGGATTGTTTAGATAAGCTCTGGTGGTGCAGAGGAATAAAGCACTGATTGCAGCTCAGCCGACTTGGGTTTGATTAGTAGCTTAAGTGACAGACTTGGCTGCAAGGAGGGATGGGCATGCCTATCCTGGGTGGGAGGGCACTCATTGATGACACTCCCTAAGGGGAGGTGTAGTCCATAAAGAGGAGTTGCCCTAAGATAAGGTCAATGACTGGGGGTGGGGGGCAGAAAATGGGAAATAAGTAGGGCAAATAAAACCTCCCATGGACGGAAACAAAGATGGCTGAATTTCCAGGACACCTTTAGGATTTACGACTGGCACCAGAAATTTTGTAAGTGCATTGGGGTATTAGATTATCTAATAGTTCCAGTATGGATGTGGGGTATTGGGGGCCAAGCTAGAAAGAATGGTGTGCCAAAGTGGGGGGGGGGGGCAAAAAAGATGAAACAAGCTGCCAAAAATTATTAAAGTTCAAAGTGTTCTACATCTCACATGGAAGGCCTAACCACTGGACACAAACAAAAAATTTGAGATTTAAAAGCAAAACTGTTGGGAGTATGATTGTTTACTACTGTCCCAAGATGGAATGGTAGTACTGTCATCACAAAATGCTGAAGTGTTAAAGCAAATACACAAGGGTTACCAGGGCTCACAGAGTTTTTTAAACTGACAAGATGTTTGTATGTTGGCTCAACATTAGTATGACCATTGCAAGGCTTGTGTCAAAGTGTCAGCTTCTGAATTATCCATAAGTCATCTCAAAGAACAGAGCCATTACTATTGACTTCCTTACCATAAAGTTCTTCACAAAAGACAGTTGCTGACTTGTTGAGTCTGAGGGCAAAAACTACTTAGTTGTGATGGGCTATTACTCTTGTAACACAGAAATATTACATGCACTGACTGCAAATAACCAGCAAATCATAGCATGGTTCAAAACCCCGCTTACAAGATATGAAATACCAAGTGAACTGGTTACAGAAAATTGTATGCAGTTTCTGTTAACTGAATTCCAGCAGTTTACTTATGACTGTGATTTCACTCATGCTATAATAAATCTTTACTAATCTCAGTCAAGTAAATCCATTGATAGGGCAGTCCGGACATCTTGACAGATGTTGAGAAAGCCAGATCCTCACAGCTCTCATGTCATAGTCAGCCATTCCACATGGTGCCACCAGAATAAGTCCTTCACCGCTCTTCTGAGCTAATGCTTGGAAGGCAACTATGGCCCAACATGCCAGATCTATATTCCAAACCTTAACACAAAATTATTTTATGAATTCATACTACAAAGTGATCAGAGAGCCAAAGCCTCTTACATGCTATTCTGTGATGGATAATATATTCCATCCTACCACTATCTGTTCTTTAATCAGGCCAATTGGTGCAAATCAAGTTAGAGGAGGAGAGAATGTGGGACACAGGTGCTATCACAGTACAAAAGACCCTGATGAACTGGTGTCATTCATGCTGCAAAAGGAAGGTGACACTGTTGTTAGAAGTAATCTAAGACACATAGAAGTAGCTCAAGAAGACCCTCAAGGTAATCACAGGTTCATGGATAAGTAGTATGTTAGCTGCTCTTGCGAACCATTTAAACTTAGCCAATTCCCCTTTCAGTGCTTGACTTAACCTATCCCATTTGGTTAGAGATTGGACTTACCCATCTCATGGTCATTAATTATACATTACCTCTAATGGGAATAACTGGGATCATACCATAGATAATTTGAGGGGAAATATGCATGTGATAAAGTATTTAGGAGCTGCCTCTTTCCATTAGTAGTAGAGGGGGTAGTCCTGTGGGGTAAATTTTCTGTTTGCCATTCAAAGACCTCGGTTGCCATTGAATATGGACTGGAATGAACTTTGTTTTATGTTAATAGGGAGTTTATTCCAGAGCAGTGGTATCCTTTCCGATATATACTTGTTCCTCCAAACCATTCTGTTGTTATTGCAGAGGGGAAGGGGTTTAGATCCCTAAAATGAGTATTTTTGATATCATTTGACTTGTTGATGTGTGGAAAATCCACCAGCACTGGATTGAAGGCTGGCCTGTATTCCAGACATGGGTCATGTTAACATTTTGGCATCAGTTCCATGTTTGGGACAAACCTTTCTTCAGGATGGCTAAGTCATTTGGGGATTCAATAACTGCTCCTAGCTTGTAGTCATCTGTATGATGCTAAGTATAGCAACAATGATTTGAATTAGTCCATGTAGGACAAGTTGTTTAGGCCTAGTAATATGTATCTGTGGGCAATCCAGCTGTTGCATGTGTCTGGTTAGATGCATGCCAAAGGGGGCATTATATTCAATGATAGGCTAATGAGGATTGAATATAAGCTGTGCAATATAGAAAGACTTTCTTACAACAATGGACACGTGTTGGCCAAATGTTAGGTCACTGTCCATATAAGTTCCCAACTCCTGAACAACTGGTTCAGCTCTTAGGAGTGTATTACCAATGTGGTAGTTCCCTGGGATAGATGACTTCCCAAAGGATGTAATAATGCATTTTTTTTGGCATTTAGTTTCAGTCCACAATTTTGGCATCAGTTCCATGTTTGGGACAAACCTTTCTTCAGGATGGCTAAGTCATTTGGGGATTCAATAACTGCTCCTAGCTTGTAGTCATCTGCAAAATTAGCAGCCAGAGCCCTTTGATGTTAGCTTTTACTTCAGAAAAGTAGAAGCCAAATAGGAGAGATCTCAACATAGAACCCTGAGGGAACTACACTGGTGACTGGTCTCTGTGGAGGTAACTTCCCCTATTTTGATTTTCTGAGCCCTGTCTTTGACCCAGTTGACAATCCAGTGAGTGACATATGAATTTGTTCCAATATTATTTAGTTTTTCTACCATGCCTGAGTTGGTGGAATTGTATCAAAAACTTTGGCCAGGCCAAGGCATGCAGTGTGTACTGTTTTGCAGTTATCAATTTCTCTGGTGACCTTTTAAAAAAAATTCACTAGGTTAAGTAAGCATGACTTGCCCTTGGTGAATCCAACCTGAGATGGGTCCAGTGTTTAGAGGTTCCTTATGTCCTGATTGATTAGTTCCATGATAAGTCTTTCCATGGCTTTGCATATGAGGCTGATCAGACTTATGGGTTTGTAAACTGCCTGGGTCTGTGTAAGATCCTCCATTATGTAGGGAAATGACTATAGTTGTTCTTCATTTCCTTGGTATAAAACATATATGGAGGCTGAGATTGAACAGTATTGTTAGGGGTCACATGCAGTATTTTGAGCTTTTGATAACACTTTTAGGACTTGGACTTGTCTGATAGCTGAAGGCATGCCAATTTCAGGTATATCTTGAGGGACAGATGGAGGGGAGAGAGGGATAAAGTTAGAGTTGAATGCATTGTCCAGTAGATATCCTTTTAGTCACACTTTAGGTAACATCATTCACAATCAGCTGATCACATTGCAGCATTGTGCTTTTGAGATTACGAATATAACTAAAAAATGCATTGTGACTGTCTTTGGCTTGGACAGCTATTTTAGCCTCCAACTTGCTTTGATGGATTTTATTAAGCTCCTGAGTTGTTTGTTTATTTCAGGAACGAGGGATCTAGCATTCTGGGAATTACTCTTCTTACTTTTGGTCAAAATTATTCTCCTTTTATTATAAAGCTTGGTGATATTGTGGCTCTCCCATGTGGGTTTGTATCTGGCATTTGCCCTGCACTGTACTTATTTTTGGGGGTTACATGTGCATCTCCGCAGCTGCTGACATGGTGGTATAGTGTGGTGGTGTACATTTCTGCATATTTACTAGAGTTAACTGGGTTTGGTGGGGAAGCCTGCTAATGTATCACTTAAGAGTAGGTAGTTTGTCTTAAAGAAATTTCTAAACATACCTTGGGTGGAAAGGATCTCTGGTTTAAATTTTATTTCAAAGGAAACTGCTTTATGATCTAATAACAAGTGCTGATGCTCCCATGTTAGGAAGGACAAGATCAACAAAGATATTCCCCTTAGTGGGTTCTCTGACTAATTGTTTCAGGGTATTTGTTTCCCAGTCTATAGCTGGATAGTTTAGATCACCAAGGAAAATGGTATTGGATTTATTTTAATAATTAGTTATTCTAGTTCCTGTAGATGGGCATTGTGACTTTCTTGTCTCATTGAGGGAACTCTATAGCTAGCTAATTGTTGTACAAGATCTTTCCTATGGTAATTTGGTCATGAAGAATCTTTAGTGCATCGTGCTGCTTTACCAGCCTTGATGTGAGTCTCGTCAGAATACAGATGGAGATACCTCCTCCCTTTTTCCCCTGCTGTGTCATAGCTGGTCTAAACATGTGAAAGACATGCACACAACAGTTCCATACATGGCAAAGCCAGCGTGCTCTTCATTATTTTAATCCATGTCTCAGTCACTACACAGACATCATTTCTAGGGAATGGAGTTTCTAGTTTGTGCTCCTAGCATTGATCAGTAACAAATTCATACTTTCCTTTTCTTGTTTTGTTATGTTGGTAGGTTTATCAGGTTGACATTGCCTAAAAAAGACACTATGGGGGTGGACAATGTCTTTGCCAATAATTAAAACCCTAGAGGGGACAGATGCAGGCCATACCTGGCAAAGCAGTGTGGTCTGTTGATCATATCCTCTCATCCTGAGAAATATTGGATCCCCTTTGAATGACACCAAAAACTAAGCCAGTTATTGAAGTCAATTATTTTTTGCTCATATGGCAGCATCATCCTTGGAGAAGGTATAATGCTGCTCAGTGCTAGGCTCATATGTGCATTGAACACCAAGTTTGAGGGTTCCATGATGCCTCTCTTCATAGAATCCAGGGAGGTGCACCTCAAGTCATTGACAAAGTCATACTGGGTCTTGTTGTTCAAGGACTTAGTGCATGTGTGATCTGACAGGTCCTGCTACCAGACAAGAAACTAACTGTCACTCTTTCCTTGCTCAGCTTGGTAAGAAGCACATCTCTATGTCTGACAATGGAGTTACGTATAAAAAGAATGCTTATTTGGGTTGATGCCTGCCTCACAGTGTCAGCATCTGTGATTTTGGGACTCCTTGTGCTATGCGAAGACATAGGCTTAACTTGCTAAGTGTGCTTTGTGTCTGTGTTATGTTGCGGAGCTCTCTGACGTTTAGGCCAGTTAATCTTTTGAACCTCGGCATATGATGGATTGTATATTGTGACGGCCTTGGAGAGGTGTGATGTATAATGTACTGATGACAATTGTGGTGTCTAATTTTGCTGTGTGAGGTATTTTTGCCTCCAATGATATTATATATGTACATCTCTCACACACTGTGTGCTATACTGTTTGAGTAACAGATTATTGTCATACAAAATAAGACAATTCTTCGCTGTCTCAAGATAGCCATCTCAATCACGCTGGTCAGAGAAGTTATGCGGGAGTGCTGGTCCATGATACCGACAGGAATGACTCTGGCGTCACGGGTAATTATAACTGCTTGGATTTCAGTTTTAGGATGATGTTTGGCTACTGAGTATTTAATGTTCAATACAAAACAACTAGCCTGCAGATCTTCTTCTGCCACCAGCAAGAACCAGTAAACTAATTATAGCAAAAACTCACTAATTTAATACTAAAATCAGTGCAAGAAGTATCAGCCCACTCAATATCAACCAATTTTATCAAACATCTTGTAGCCTGCTGAGTAGTTTACAAGGAGAGACTGTATAAAATGATATGTATGTGTTTATTGTCAGCAGCCAGTAAACAGGGAGGGATTATGTTGTCAAATTATCATAAGGGAGAGGCAATAAAAAATGCAGTGCATTTAAGAACACAACTACAACAGGGTGGATGGCAGGAAAAAAACAATTAGACCCTTAGCTCTGAGCTGACTGGCCTGTAATTGCCTTAACTGAAAGACCAATCCTGAGCTAGCCTGGAATACACTCAGTACATAAAAATGAAACTAGGGTTTAATAACAACACTTAGACCACTTACACAGCAAAATGCATTGCAACTATGTAGTAGAATTTCTAACATAGGCTTAAAGAGTTTAGCTAAAGTAGATACAGACTGTTGAAATTAATTTAAAATCAGATCAAGAAATGAAAACACTTTTCTTTCCCTAAGTAATGGAGCTATTACAATTTATCAGTAATTTAAAAGGTCACACCAGACAGCAGCTTTGGAATTCTTAGACTTAGCTCTGTGATTATGGGCTATTTCCAGGAGTTTAAGTCAAGTTCTACCATGGTTCTTAGTAACTCAGAGTGTTACTGTTTTCTCGAGGAATTTTACCTTAACCCAGTATTGAAGGCAATGGTGGAAGTCCCAAACTCACAATGTGTTATATAGATTTATAGGTTGATATTCATCAGTCTATGGACTATCTGCGGACTATTACAAACTTAGCTAATAACCAGAGGCCAGAGTCAAACCCTGTACCTTATATCTATGAGGTTAAGACTTTAACCATTTTGCCAACCTTCCCCCTTTGTGTGCTTGATAGTCTGGGTACTGTTGATCAGGGTGTGACTACCATTAGTCTTCCACAGATAGACACTGGATACAATTCTAGACATTCTAATTGCCTAAGGATTTGTGCTGCGGTAGCGTTGTCGCCTCACAGTTAGACGTTGCATGTTCGACTCTCTGTTAGAGCATCTTCTGTGTGTCGACATGCATGAATGGGCGTTCCTTTGTTGAAGGTTGTGTGTTAGGCCCGGCAAGTCAGCACGTAAAAATCTACTGCCAATCATTAGCGGACCGGAGTTCCGCTGTGGCGACCCCTAACTGGGAAAAGCCGAAAGACAGTTTAGGCTCAAATTTTGTTTGGACAACTCAAAGTGTGGTGCCATCATGGAGTTGGTATATTTAATTTTAGGGTGTGTTGGGGACTAGGATTTTTGGCTCTCTATTTTCTGTATTTAATTTTCTATAAATGATGAGCTGAAAAAAGATTGTAGAAAAATGATTATAGACAGATTGTTCATAAACCATGGTAAGTTTAAGCTGCTCTGTACGTATTGTGGATATGTAACACAGTCTGGTTGTCACTCCATTTTATGTTTGGGATGAGAGAGATGAAGCTGTTAACATCCTTCTTGCTGTGACACCAGTTAGTGTCCCTTTGGAGTTGCTGTTTTACTTCAAAAGCTGGTGAATTGATGTGAGTTTAGATAATTGCCTTCTTTTTTTCACTATCAGTATCTGTAATGCCCCCTCACTACGGGAAGGTTGTTAGTAACCCCAGTGCACAACATTGCTTGCATTCCTTTGCTAAACTTCAAACAGACTGTGTGGAGTTCTATAAACCCACTAAGATATCTCATTATATCGAGTAAATCTGGTTTTATGATGTACAAAGAGTTCTGCTGGGAACATTTTTTGGTTAAATATCTTTTTATTGAAGGTACACATGGAACTTCTGAAAATACACTAGGGTACACTTCATTCATTTCTGCGTAAGTTTTCTGTATGCTCTGAGCAACTGCTACTATCATAGTATTTTCTCTAGGAACACTATTTTTCAATACACTGACATGATATGCTTTACATTTTCCAGTCCAATGGTGTAGGTTGCTGATCACAGTTTTGACTTAACATCATATGGTTCCTGCTCCTCATCTCACCCTCTTGAAAATTACATTTTAATAGTTTGTGGGTGTAAAAAAAGAAACCTTTTTCACCCTCCTGAAATCTTTATTGTACACAACCTTTATTTTAGCATTGTCTCTAGACAACGTTAGTTGCTACCGTCCTATACGGATTGCCTCGTGATGTACCTTTTACTATTTAAAAGATGACATATAACAACCTTTTTGGCTAATGGAAATGGTTGTGTAATTGGTAGAAAAGATTCAAGGGAAGATGGAAGGGGTTTAGACAGTTAACGCATGATATTCTGTACATGCATTTCAGTATGATTTAGCAGCCTTATCTATAGCAGGCCCAAAAAAATTTCTTTGCTTTATCTATTTTATAGCTTTTGCCACGATCTTCTTGTTCTCTTAACACATGAGCAGCTCTTCACAGATGCTCTTTATACTCTTTCAGTACCAACATCTCTAAGGCTTCTTCAGATGTATCTGTTTTTTCCATTTATTACACCATACATTATGTGCCAGTATGCAGTGTTTGTTAGTCATAGAAATAGCTTCCTGGAATGCAGTGTAATCCATAATTATGTATGAGCTACTACTTACCTGAATCACCCCCTATTATAAGTTTTATGTTATTATAAGAGCATTCACAGAAAGAAATGCCACACTTACTGTCTCCTCCATTACTGCATTCTGTTTCTGTACAAGTGCTGGTACCTGAAAAGAAAAAAAAAAATGGAAAACCTACCACTAAAATAATAAGATATGGTAGGACAAGTACAACTGCAACAGGAATGATGCAGTATTACTCTTGGAATTCCAAATGATATATATAGTGGGGTACAGTCATATATCCCCAAGAGTACACTTAACATTTGTAATTTTTAACCTTTTTAAAGTTCTTAAAAACACCAAATCTCATGGATTTTAAGTCTTGTATACAAATATTAATGATGGAATTTAACCAGAACAACAGCAGGTAACTGGAGTCCATTAAAAAACATAGTGAGTAAAAAGGTATGTCCTTACATTCACTGCTGCAGTATTCTTAACTGATGGGATTCCCTGCTGTGGAAGCCTGGGCATCCGGCCAGTCTACCAAAGACTACTTGTTGCTTTTAAATGGTACACCGAATATCACCCAAATGCTCCTTGTATAGCGTTGGACATAAAGGTGACATACAGGACTACCATATTCAAAACTTCTTTGCCACCAGTCTGAACGTTTCTTTTTACTGTTGGTCTATTTACCTGCATCTGTTTTCTGCCAGCTGAATGCATTTTCATTCTCCAGTGACTACCTATGCCTGTTTGCTGACTTCTATCACAGTTTCAAATAACTGCTTCACTGGGGAGTTTATTTTTTCTTACTTTTTTGTGTTTTTGGGGTTTATGTCATCCAGGTAGGGTAAATGCCAGTGTGGGAGACAGATTCCCCATAAAGACAGACCCGATAAGTGTATTTTTTTGTCTAGGAGCTTCTCATGACCATACATCTTGTTGAGTTTGTCAGGTGTTCATCCCGAAAACCCTTTGCAGTAGACTTTCTTCCCTTTCCTTGTATCTTGAGACCCAGTGTTTTCACCTTCTCGCTACAGATACAGTGGAAAGAATCCCCCTTCCTGAGGGTCAGGCATTAGGGAAGAAGAAGGTGAAAAAGGTAAGACTTGGAATTCTCTGCTGTCCAGCCTCTGCCAAGTGTTTCTCCTGAGGTCATCAAAAACCCGGAGGCTCACCTGGCTGTGCTGTCAAATTTCTCTGCCACAACCGTGTCACAGGCTGTGAAGGTCCTGGCTGGCAGCATGTCAGAAGAGGCTTTGCAGGTATCCATCTCAGACATTCAGGGGGAACCATGGCTGTTTTTTTCTGAGGGGTCTATGGGAGTTCCTCAGTTTTTGGATGGGGTAGAAGTTTCTCCTATGGGTCTCAACTGCTATCCTGGGTCAGAGCCTTCTCATCTTTCTGCAGGGAATGTTCCCTTAAAGAAGAAACAAAAAAACTAAACATGTTTCTTCTGCTCCTTGGGATCCACAGAGGGAGTGGGAGGCCTTCACTCAGGGGCTATTTGCTACTTTAATGTCCTTAGAGCCTCCTCAAGAGGT
Organism: Protopterus annectens; assembly: GCF_019279795.1. Classification (NCBI taxonomy): domain Eukaryota; kingdom Metazoa; phylum Chordata; order Ceratodontiformes; family Protopteridae; genus Protopterus; species Protopterus annectens. The sequence continues at coordinate 102,380,228 of NC_056744.1, read as the reverse complement.
TTTGGTTCCTGTTCTTCCTTGGCCCTCTACTCCCCTTAAAAGACCTAGAGAACAGAATTCTTCTGAGGATGAGTCAGATTTGGGTAATGAATCCCTGAGTTATTTTACTCAAATTCCTTCTTCTTTAGTCTATGGGTCAGAGAGGGAGGAATCTATTAGTCCAGATGTTCTTTTTGAGGAAATTTCTTTTGGGGACACACTCTCTAGGATGATGGATTTTTTTAAGTGGTATTGTGCTCAGGTGTCTGATGTAATAGCTGCGGTGGTGCAGCGGTTAGCGTTGTTGCCTCACAGCAAGAGGTTCTCCCGTTTGATTCTCAGCTGGAGTGCCTTCTGTGTAGAATCTGCATGTCCTCTCCGTAGTCAAGTGATGTTAAAGACATGTAGGTAGGTGCATGCATGAATGGGCGTGTCTTCTTTGAAGGTTAGGCGTCGGGCTGGCAACTCAGCACTGTAAAAAATCCACTGCCAATCATTAGTGGACAGGAGTTCCACTGTGGCGACCCCTTACCAGGAAAACCCAAAAGAGTGTTCAGGTGTCTGATACCATAAGAAATACTATGAGTTGATGCAGTTGGACTCCCCTAAACCTGCAGCTATTCCTCTTGTTTTGGCTGGTTTGTTGGATGCTTTTTCCAATGCCTCTCATGCACCTGATTGTCTTCCCCCTGCTCCCAAGAGGCCTGTCACGTTTTATAGGGTGCCTGAGGATTGTTCTTTCCTATATAAATGTCCTGCTGCTGATGCTCTTTGTCATGTCTGTAGCCTCTGATAAGCCATCTCAATTGTCCCCTTCACCCAAATTATTGCCCTCTGACAAGCATAGCAGAACTATGGAAAGGTTGGGTAAGAAGGTTTACACTTCTAAAAAACAAAACAAAAAAAATAGTGGTCTTAAAACATCGTTTATGAGCTCGGTGACAATAATTTCCAAAAATCATGAAACCCAGGTAGTGTTCCAAAGCAAAAAGTCTTTATTCGTCACAGACAAGCGATCCTCAGTGAAAAAAAAATCGGAAATATTTTAACAATATTAAACATATCAGTTTTTTTATAGTTAAAAGTAGGTGTGGAAAATGTATGCATTGTTTAATTTTAAAACAGCCTATTCAAGACAAACAGTATAAACAGGGCTGTAAAAGTTCATTTTAGAACAAGTACCCACCCTCACACACTACTACTGATTAGATCAAACTAAATCTTAGTTAAGGAAAACTGTACCTATCTATTTGCAACCCACATTCCAAAATCAGGTATTTAAAAAAGCATAAAATACACATAAAAATACTTTTAACTACATTTCTTTCACCTACCTAATGGAATAAAGCCTTCATCAGGTCTGTGACAGGAACTAAAACCAAGAAAAAACACACAGCTATCTAAGCAAAAACAAAATCTAACTAGAATACTATAAACATACAAATACATCTGTCTAATAACATAATCTAGTAAATATCCATCCATGTGTATTATTGTGCATAAAAAAGTTAAGTAATTAACAGCTCAGAAAAAAATGTCAATGCTTTGCAAAAAAAAAAAAAAAAGTTTATACAATGAAAACTAGTAGAAACACCATACTAAAAATACAGAAAACAGTGGATGAAGTAAACTAGTAATGTGTAAAAGTGTGCAGGTGTGTGTATGAGTGTGCATGAACATCCACCAATATAGCAGAAGGGGGAAATTAGGCCAATACTACATGGTAATAGCAACATGAAAAAAATGTGTGTTTTAAATTTACTGTTTAAATCTCTGGTGTGATGCAGTAAATCTAATCAAAGCAGAATTGAGGTTAAAGTAAATAAACATATATACATTTATACACATTCTACACATAATTTTTATTATAATTTTGCATATTTTAGTACTAAAAATATTTCCTCAAGAAATTCCCTAAAAACCTTTACAGATTGTGTGGAAGCTTAAGTAAATTCAGTGCATTCTTAATAGAGCAATAATAGTTAAGTCCTGATTTTCTGAATGCATTTAATTTCAACTGCCAGCATAATTCTTTTTTCTCCAAAATACCACTGATGTCCCCCTTCAAGCTCATCCATCTCAACACAGTCCAGAATGATAAATTTAAAACCAGAATATTTGGGGTGTTCTAATAAGTGTTTGGATAAGGCACTCCTCTGGCATTTACGTCTGATGTCAGAAAGATGACCTGAAATCCTCCTTTTCAGTTTATTCATACTCTTACCCACATAAAATGCAGGGCAGTCATTGCACACGGCCCTATATACAACTTTTTCAGAATTACAGTTACCACCTGCTGAAGATTTCACCATCTTTCTAAGATGGGGGCACTCAAATGAGTTTCACTCCATCAAGTATTCACAAAAAGTGCAGTTAGGTGGCCTACAGATTTTAGTGCTCATGTCATCCTGGCATTCCTTATGTTTCTTTCCCAAAGAGCTACATAGACTTCTGCTCTTTTTATTTACAAAAGTAAAGTGATCCCCAAAACCCTTACAAGCTGCTGACTGTCAGTCAGGATGGCACAGTTCTCCTTAATAATGGCTTTAATTGTATTGAAATCCCAGGTGTAAGTTAGAATGCAGCTGCCTCTACTTTTTTTTGGGTTAGGGTGCTCTCGTTGCATAATTCTACCAAAGGGCCTCTTCCACATAGGGTCATTGTCATCTATGGTCATCTATTTACATCAAAAATAAGTATACTTAAAGGCTGGTCAAACAGGAGAATACACTTGAGTCATGTTCAGATCACCATAGATAAAATTCAATACCACTTCCTTGCAAGCTATAGGCCCCCTTCTATGACTCAGAAAAACCATAGCATGTATTTAAACTTATTAGAAACACTAACCATCCAACCCAGTACCATATTCATGGGTGACTTTAATTACCCTCTATGACACCAAATGTACATGCACAGAGATTCCTGGATTTTGTAAACACAAACTCCCTGGATCAGATAGTCAATATACCAACCAGGGGTGCAACAATACTGGATCTGGTCCTCACTAATATGCGAGAGTGCTGCACAGCTCCTACTATAATGCCTTCCCTGGTAAGGTCAGACCACAAAATGGTGTCCTTTGAAGTAAAAATAAAACCTGGACCCCCAGATAAATCTGGAATATTCAAGTGCAACTTGGACAATTGGATGAGAAACAGGAAATGTATCCCTGGTTTGGCACCTATGACTCAAATGGACACAGGTAACCTGTAAATGGTTCATCTCCCAGGCTCATGCTTATGCTTATCAATGGTATCAGAACTTGTCAGAGATTTGGGATGCTAGGCTTAAAAAGGCCCTTGTGGTAAACATCTATGAACCTATAAACATATAAAACTGTGGTATTCACTTTGTAGTACAAATTCCTCCTCCCACTTGCCTAAGACTACACTGGCCAGGCTATGAGCCATAGTTACACCCATGGCTATTCCCCTTGTCTGTTTGTAAGCCTGGCCGTTGAAGATGAAAACACTGTAACTCAGTGCCAAATTTATTAACTTTCCCAAGCATTGTTTGCCCTTGTGTAACATTGTTATTTCTGCTGTAAGCCTCTGAAGCTACTTCAATACAGTACACGTATGGTAACACAGTGTAAAGGGCTTCAACATCAATAGTTACACTTCTGCTACCATAACTTTTAGGGCTATTAATTATCAGACCTATATGTCTAGGTATGTGTTGGCTCTTCTTTCTCAGGCTTGTCAACTTATTTCTGATTTTTCCAGACCTCTTCTTTCCTTGCTAGGGACTTCCTGTCAAGTCATTCGTCAGTCAGTTATATGTAGTTATGATGCAGCCAATGCCTCTTCTAGGGCTACTGTTTTTGGTTCAGTGATGAGGAGGTATTCTTAGCTCAGGCTTCAACCTCTTCCTGATGATATTAAGGCTAAGTTGATGGATGCTCCTCTGGATTCTAAACTTTTGTTTGGGGTAGCTGCTGCTAGTTTGCTTAAGTCTCGTCAAGATAAGGGTAAGGTCTTACAGGAGCTTAAACATGTGTTTGTTTCTCCTGTGCCTAAATTTCAGAAAACCTACCCCACTAAACCTGCCATTGTTCATAGGCAGTCCCGCCCTTCTACTTAAGGTAGGAAGAGTGGCAAAAGGGCTCCTCCTGCTAAGGCTTCTCAGTTTTCAGGGACTCCAAAGTTTTCCTAGGTGATGTATGGCTCTCCATCTCTTCCCAGCCACATTCCCCTTTCTCTTCCTGTTTGGCTTCAGATCACTCAGCATTCTTTGGTTCTGTCGATAATTTGTTAGGGGTATTTCATGGTGTGGAAATCCCATCTTCCTTTTATGGGCATTTCTCAGCCTCCTTGGGAACAGCTCCCCTTTTCACAGAGCTTCTTCAAAATCTCTTGAATCAGGGTACTATTTAAAAGGTGCCTGTGTCCCAAAGGGGAAAGGGTTCTACTCCAGACTGTTTCTAGTGCCCAGAAAAGAGGGCACTTGGAGACTTATTCTAGACCTCTCTCATCTAAACACTTTTTTAAAAGTACCATCCTTTTGGATGTTGTCCCTTTAGATTCTGTTTCACTCTTGCTTCCTCAGGCCTATGGGGTTTATTATGTTTTATTGGACTCATTTGTTACAAGATCCATGCTTGGGTGAATTGTTACCTCAAAAACCTATGGTGTCTTATAGACGTGGAAAAAGTATTAAAGATATGCTAGTTCATGCTTATTTTATTTTTTCTGCTGCCAGTTTAACTAAATGTATTTCTGATTATGGTTTTAAAGCATGTGGTCATTATAGTATATGTAACCAAACAGTAAATTCTTTTGACTGTATAAATGGAAAGAAATTTAATGTGAATGGTAATTTTAGTTGTAACACAGAGGGTATTGTTTATGTACTCAAATGTGAATGCAATTTATTTTACATAGGTGAATCAAAAAGGAGTTTTCGAGTTAGGTTCTTAGAACATCTGAGAAATATTAAAAATGAAAAGGTAGAAAGCCCTTTAGGCTTTCATTTTAAAAATATCATAACAGTGATGGTAAGAATTTAACAGGCACAATTTTGGAAAAAGTACATTGTGTGAAAGGTATGTGCCTGAAGAATAAACTACAATGGAAAGAAGCACTGTTTATTTTAAAATTTGACACTCTACACCCTAAGGGGTTAAATAGAGAGCTTGATTGGAAATGGCTGTTGTAATTAAGTGTTTTTTAATTGTTTTATTAGAATAGTTTTTTACTATATAAAGGAATGAGAAATGGGTTTTGTTATACTCTGTTAAAAGGCTTATGCCGAGGCGCTGGAGAACATCAATTGTTGGTACTATAAAATAAATTCTTTGGATATACTGGCTGAGTCATTTCTTGGACTATTTTTCCTTCTTGGTGGTTTAATATACTATTTAAGAGGTGCCTGTGTCCCAAAGGGGAAAGGGTTCTACTCCAGACTGTTTCTAGTGCCCAGAAAAGAGGGCACTTGGAGACTTATTCTAGACCTCTCTCATCTAAACACTTTTTTAAAAGTACCATCCTTTTGGATGTTGTCCCTTCAGATTCTGTTTCGCTCTTGCTTCCTCAGGCCTATAGGGTGTGTCTGGATCACAAGAATGCTTATCTCTGATCCATCCTCTTTTCAGGAAGTTTTTGCATTTTTCTGTTGCTTCCTGGCATTTTCAGTTTTCTGCTTTGTTCTTTGGCCTTTCTACTGTCCCATGGGTGTTCACCAAATGCCTTGCTCCTGTGATTGTTTTTTGCAGGCTTCAAGGGATCCAAATTTTTCGTTACTTAGATGACCTTTTGATTTATGCATCCTCTCCAAGACCCTTTTGCAAAATCTTCATTTTGCCATTTCCCTTCTTCAGAGCGTGGGGTTCACTATAAATTTCAAAAAGTCTATCTGCGGTGGTGCAGCGGTAGCATTGTTGCCTCACAGCAAGAGGTTCTCCCGTTTGATTCTAGGCTAGAGTGCGGGGCATGCCTTCTGTGTGGAGTCTGCATGTCCTCCCCATGGTCGAGTGGTGTTCCGAAAGACATGCGTGAATGGGCGTGCCTTCGTTGAAGGTTGGGCGTCGAGCTGGCAACTCAGCACCGTAAAGACCTACTACCAATCATTAGCGGACCGGAGTTTCGCTGTGGCGACCCCTAACCGGGAAAAGCTAAAAGACAAACAGCAACAACTTCTCTGCCTCCTTCTCAGGATCATGTTTTTTTGGGTTTCAGGATTCAGAGAAAGCCAATGCTTGCATCCCTGCCCCCTCCAAAGGCCTTAACTCTCATTTCTTTCTTTCAAACTGTTCTTCTTTTGGCTTCCATTACCACCAGGGAGTTTCTGGGAGCTCTGGTTTCATGGCATCCACCATTCCAATACTCCCTCTGGTCAAACTTCACATGAGAAAGTTTCAGTGGTTTCTGAAGTCAGTATGGCTCCAACATGCACATCCTCTAGACCAGGGGTGTCCAACCTTTTCAGTCGCAAGGGCCGCATTGGGTCAAAAAAAATGCTCTGGGGGCAAACGGCAGGTGAGGACCAAAAAAAAAAAAAAAAAAAAAACACAGGTTTATGCGGACTAATGTGGCTGTTTTGCAGGTTAATTTGAACAATAAATAAATTAATAAATACAAATAAATTAATAAATGCATAATATTTGCCCTAAAATTCAATATCTCATTCTAATTATTTCAAAAACAGTTAAATCTAACATCTTAGTAAAGTTTATTTGTAAAAAAAATTTACAGGTAGAAAGAATCTTAACCAAAGGTGTTTCCTGCCCATTATACGCTGTATGCCTCTAGTCTAGGAAGACCAGTTCTTTTTCACAACAGTGATGCAAATTCACTCTAGTAGCCACTATATAGCTCTTTCTAAGTAGCTACATCACCAGCCTCTTAGGGAGGTGTGGGCACTGGTGTGGTTTCACTTCTGCTACCTCCCGCATCTGACTGTCACCATTCCCAGCTGTGTGGATTTGCATGTACACAAGGTAGTGTTTTAATTCTATGCCAACTTGTCTGTAACTACCAAAAATAATCAAGAGGAAAACAACATTCTTGGCAGACCCCACACTTCAATCCAAACAGATGGAGTAATGCAGCATTCACTATTACCAGTTCATTACCCAGGGTTTCTTAATACATTGCTTTCCCCTTTCACACAACAGTCTTTTCTAGAAGCTCTCAAAAGGAGCTTTTGACATGTTTTCCTTCCTTTAAATAAGAATGCTGTTTCTATTCATACCACAATTCAGAAGTTAACCACTCCGACCCCAAATTAGGAAAAAGAAAGATTTCT
>NC_056744.1:102358001-102368001 GCF_019279795.1 Protopterus annectens | reverse complement strand
AACATAAGAAGATTTAAAAACAACTGAAGAAGCAGCAAGAGCTGTGAAAGTGCTTATGTTGTTTTAAAATAAAAAAGATTGTTTGTTTTATGCTGAGAGCCTGGTGTCATCTCATCATTCTACTTTTTTGGATTGTATTACTCTGGTTTATTTGTTTGGTGAGACATTTACACATCACAAAATAGGCCTGGATAATACTGTACCCTATATTATTTGTTCAGTTTGACTTGTTCTCGGGTTGGGGAGAGCAGAAATTTATTCCTATATTCCTTTTTAAAACTCTAAAAATGTAAGGTATGTTTCTGCAGGGGGGAAACAAAGTGCGACACATAAAAATTGTACTGTATTTCGCTGATATTATTTTGCCAGTTGCTTGCGAGTGCTGGTTGCTTGAGTTCCAGTTAACAGAGCGTTTACTGTAATGACAAAAAAACAACAAAAAAAGATTGCCTAGTTAATATGAATATACATGCAAAAAAAGTAATTTCTTGTGATTTTGTGACACTTCAGTTATAACTGAAGGCATATCTCTCAACCTGTAAGCACAGAGACAAAAGTCTTGACAGAAACATTTAATTGGTTAAAGTAGTTACCAAAGTCCAAGATAAGAGAGTAGTGAATGGTACCTTTACTCAAAAGTGTTAACCAGAACAATAAGGTGCAAAGCAGAAGACAATCCATATGGCTCTGAGATGACCGGGTACTCCCCATCAAATACCCTGTACCATTTCTCTTCCAACTAACTAAACAACAGGTCCTCACTGCACTTTCCACATTGAAAAACACTGCATCAATGGGCCCTGATAATATCCATGAATGCCTCCTAAACAGCTTCAAACAGGACCTATCAGGCCCACTAGAATCTCTGTTTACCCAAAGCCTCCAGACAGCTTCAACCCTAAGGAAATAAAGACAGCAACTGTCACCCTACTTACACAAAGGTGGGCCATCAACTGATCCAGTGAACTACAGACCCATAAGTTTGTCTAGTCTTGCATGCAAAGTCATGGAAATAATTATTACGGACCTGATAAAGACAGGAAATATTAAAAAAAAAAAAAGGACCCATCCCTGTTTGGATTTGTCAATGGCAGTTATTGCCTACTAAACCTGGTAAACTTCTTCAAGAAGGTCACTAGAGCCATGGATGAGGGCAAAATATTTTATTTATTTAAAATGTATTTACCAGGAAAGTCCTATTTGGAATGAGCCAATTTTTTTACCAGAGGCCTGGGGAGAAAAGCTCCAGATGCATGTCTTTCTAATGTGGGAGGAACCGGAGCAGCCAGAGGAAACCCACATGAATGCAGGGAGGACATGCAGACTCTGCACAGAAGGCACCCCAGCCAAGAATAACCTTTGAGGGAAATTGCCTAAGCTTAAAAGTTAAAGAAGTGCAGCTAGGCTAGTAATTCATTAATATGTCATTTAGGTTGGCATAATGGTGAAGATATTTGCCTTACAGACAGAAGGTGCATGGATTGATTCTCACATGGGTTAACTGGTTAAACTTAAAATGGCCCACAAAGGCAGTTAGCCTAGTACTATTCTATGAACCTATGTGCCATGGTGGTAAGAAGATTATTCTACATGGTGCAACTTATAAGTAAAGGCAAGGCATCCGGATGTAAGGAGATCATAGCCCCACTATACTCAGCTCACATTAGACCAGTAATAGAGTACAATGCTTCCTCTAGCATGTACCTAACCAGGCATGTGCCAACAGCTAGAGCAGCTACACAAGTTGCTCACTAAAAGAATACAGGGTATAAATAACATGTCCTATGTGGACCATATCAAAGCCCTGCCCCTGTACTGAGTCTCCTACAGACTATTTACCAGGAAAGTCCTACTTAGACTGAGCCAATATTTTTTACCAGAGGCCTGGGGAGAAAAGTTCCAGATGCATGTCTTTCTAATGTGGGAGGAACCGGAGCAGCCAGAGGAAAGCCACATGAATGCAGGGAGGACATGCAGACTCTGCACTGAAGGCACCCCAGCCAAGAATAACCTTTGAGGGGAAATTGGCTAGGCTTAAAAGTTAAAGGGGGGCAGCTAGGCTAGTAATTCATTAATATGTCACTTAGGTTGGCATAATGGTGAAGATATTTGCCTTACAGACAGAAGGTGCATGGATTGATTCTCACATGGGTTAACTGGTTAAACTGAAAATGGCCCACAAAGGCAGTTAGCCTAGTACTATTCTATGAACCTATGTGCCATGGTGGTAAGAAGATTATTCTACATGGTGCAACTTATAAGTAAGGGCAAGGCATCCGGATGTAAGGAGATCATAGCCCCACTATACTCAGCTCACATTAGACCAGTAATAGAGTACAATGCTTCCTCCAGCATGTACCTAACCAGGCATGTGCCAACAGCTAGAGCAGCTACACAAGTTGCTCACTAAAAGAATACAGGGTATAAATAACATGTCCTATGTGGACCATATCAAAGCCCTGTCCCTGTACTGAGTCTCCTACAGACTATTTACCAGGAAAGTCCTACTTGGACTGAGCCAATTTTTTTTTACCAGAGGCCTGGGGAGAAAAGTTCCAGATGCATGTCTTTCTAATGTGGGAGGAACCGGAGCAGCCAGAGGAAAGCCACATGAATGCAGGGAGGACATGCAGACTCTGCACAGAAGGCACCCCAGCCAAGAATAACCTTTGAGGGGAAATTGGCTAGGCTTAAAAGTTAAAGGGGGGCAGCTAGGCTAGTAATTCATTAATATGTCATTTAGGTTGGCATAATGGTGAAGATATTTGCCTTACAGACAGAAGGTGCATGGATTGATTCTCACATGGGTTAACTGGTTAAACTTAAAATGGCCCACAAAGGCAGTTAGCCTAGTACTATTCTATGAACCTATGTACCATGGTGGTAAGAAGATTATTCTACATGGTGCAACTTGTAAGTAAGGGCAAGGCATCCGGATGTAAGGAGATCATAGCCCCACTATACTCAGCTCACATTAGACCAGTAATAGAGTACAATGCTTCCTCCAGCATGTACCTAACCAGGCATGTGCCAACAGCTAGAGCAGCTACACAAGCTGCTCACTAAAAGAATACAGGGTATAAATAACATGTCCTATGTGGACCGTATCAAAGCCCTGTCCCTGTACTGAGTCTCCTACAGACTAGTGAGAGGTGATCTCTGCCTACCCTACAAGGCATTCACCCATCCAGTCCTGATTAATATGATACATTCAACAAACAAACAGCACTGGAATTACCTGATCTAAGGATCTAAACCTCATCTGTGACATAAGCAAAACATGTTGGAGGAACCGATGTGCCTCACAGATTACCCTTCCCTGGAACAGACCCTCCATTCACGTGAAACATCACCCTCCTCTAATCCTATTCAAATGCAATTTAGACCAGTAGAAGGGAAAGTGTCAATTTATCCCTCGCTTGTCACCTGTGGACTTTATGGACAGGAGCAGCTTGTAGATGCCCTAAGGCACAGGCATATACCAAAGTCAGTCTAGTCCTACGGCACTGATAATTGTAACAATTGGGGCATGAATGGCTAGGCTTAAAAAGAGTCTTTGGCCTTTAGCTAAGTAACTTCTTATGATCCTAATATTTTTTTTGTTACAGTGGCTTGCAAATGCATGAAACTGCTTTCCTCAGAAAGCTATAAAACAAGAATATGTTGGAGGCTAGAAATGCATATAATAACCAGAATCAGTTATTGTGGAATGTAGGAATGACTGAGGCCCCCCCTCTATACAACTCATCTGATGGCGATGACTGCAAATTGAGAGCCATAATTGACTCTCCGGCTGACATGGACATTTTCCAAAAGGGCCTTACTGAGACGGACACCTGGTGTCAAAGTCATGGTCTCAAGCTAAATGCCAAAAAATGCATAGTCATTCCATTTGGGAAAAACAAAACACCCATGAATTACCACATAGGTGGCAGCTGCCTTAATACAGAAGAGGTAATAAAAGATCTGGGGACCCAGGTAGATAGTAATCTCTCCTTTGACAATCATATTGCCAAAGTAGTTAGGAAATCCTTCTATGTTGCCCATCTAATTACTAAAGGGTTCGCATCTAGAAATAAAGAGGTTATAGTGCCCCTCTACTCGTCACTCATCAGACCCATCATAGAGCACAATGCCCCATTTGGGATGTACCTCACAAGACACTTCCAACAGCTGGAAAGACCACAAAAGTACCTCACCAAGAGGATTACTGGCCTCAAACATACATCCTATGCAGCCCGACTGGAAAAACTCCAGCTGTACTCAGTGGCATATCGCTTACTCAGAGGTGATCTCTGCCTGACTTACAAAGCCATGTCCAACTCAGAATTGATGGACATGCTCCACCTAAAGAAATCCAAGTCACTGCGAGCCACTCGCTCTAGTGAGCTAAACCTCGCCACAACAATAAATAGAACATGCTGGAGGGATAGATTCCTGTCACAGAGACTCCCCATGCTTTGGAACAAAATTCCTAACTACATTAGGCAGAGCCAACATGGGGGCTCAGTGTTTCACACCAGAGGTAAACCCCTCGCTGGTACGATCAGATCATAAACTAATCACACTAGACATCCACATCCCGACCCCACCCCCAGTCAAGGAAACCACTGTGAAAAACTTTTCAAAACCAAACTTCACACTTCTCAAGACCGAAGTGGAAAGTTTCAAAGCCCCCTTGCTTAAGGATAATGTTATCCAATCCTCAGAATCCTTTACAAGTGCATTCTATGAGCATCTACAGGGATGCATGGATCGAGCCATCCCAAGTAAAACCAAGACTCACTCCTCCAAAAAGAGGAAACCAGTCTGGTGGCCCCCAGCCATAAATAAGCTATACAACAGAAGGAGGAAACTACCACATGATAGAGCAAAATCCCAAAAAGGAAAGGCATCACTGATCAACATTAGCAAGAAACTACGATCGCTCATAAAATCATCCAAGGCCAGTTTCGAAAGAAAAATTGCAAAGGACTCTAAAGATAACCACAAAGCCTTCTTTAGCTATATCAAAAATTTAGGTGGCAACTCCCAGATATGCTCTAAGCTAGTGCAAAATGGCAAAAAATACACTGAACCAACTGACATTGCCAACATCCTGGCGGACAAATTCAGTGCAAACTTCACCCCCCTCACCCCCAAAAGGGCCCGTGTCCATCCCAGAAGAATGTGGAGCCACAGACATCACAGACATGCAGGTAAAAACAGCCCTCTCCAAAGCTAAGAACACAGCATCAATGGGACCGGATGATGTCCCAGGCTGTGTCTTACACGAGCTCCAAAAAGAACTAAAGCCTCACCTAAATTCACTGTTCAGACTCAGCCTTACCACAGGCTATGTACCCAAAGAATGGCATACAACAGTCATCCCGCTCCACAAAGGTGGTGCCACAACAGAACCTGGGAACTATCGCCCTATAGGCTTGACCAGCCTGGTCTGCAAAGCTATGGAGCGAATTATCATGGAACTCATAAACAGAGACATTGGGAACCTCCAGACACTAGACCCTACCCAATTTGACTTTGTTAAAGGCAGATCCTGCCTCCTAAACCTAGTTGACTTCTTTGAAACAGTTACCAAGGCCATAGACGAAGGGAAGGTAGTCCACACAGCCTACCTGGACCTCGCTAAGGCCTTCGACAGCATTCCCCCTCTGGCATCATAGACAAGCTTACCAGCTTGAACATTGACCCCTATGTCACGAGATGGGTGGCCAACTGGCTCACTGATAGAACACACATGGTCAGAGTTGCGGGTGCCATGTCTGACTCTAAACCAGTCACAAGTGGTGTCCCACAGGGCTCGGTCCTGGGACCCCTCCTGTTTGGTATATAATTCTCTGAGGTACAGGCAAGCACGGGAGAACTATGGCTGACCAAGTTCGTAGATGACTGTAAACTGGGGGCCATAATCGACTCTCCGGCTGACACAGACATCCTCCAGAAGGGTCTTACAGAGACAGATACGTGGTGTCAAAACAATGGTCTCAAACTGAATGCCAAAAAATGCATAGTGGTCCCCTTTGGAAAAAACAAAGTGCCCACGAATTACCACATAGGTGGTAATCCACTAGGTATGGAAAATGTAATTAGGGACCCAGGTGGATAGCAACCTCGGTAATCTCCCAGTGAAGTACCTCGCAGGATGCGCAGTAGCAAAGCCTGCCCCGGACATGCCTCCTAGACTCACAATGTCATGTAATTGTTGAAAAACACAGTAGCAAAGCCCGCCTCCTAGTAACCCTGACAGCTGTCTGCTGTCACATTTATTTTGAACGCTGCATTCAATTGTATTTGAAATAAACGCAGTTATTTAACGTAATTGTTGAAAAAAACATATCCGATTGAGGGTCTCCTTGTCTGTACTGCACACAGTCTGTGTAGACAATTAATCGTTGTCAATACAATAAGTTTTTGACCTGTTACCGGCAGGCGAGCTGATATGTTTTGTAGTTCTTGCAAAAGCAGTTTTAAAAGGAACTTTTATGTATTCTTATAGTTTGCCTGCCTCCAAAAGGGTTCCGTTGCTAGTGCTAAAGTATCTGTCTCTTGTGGGGTCTGACCAATAAATTGCTGGGATTTATTATTTCAATAGTGTTATGCTGCTGTCGCAGATGGTAATACCCTCTTTTCTGATCACATGGGGGAATGGGAACAACTTACTATTGTGGCCTGCTAGTTCAGGAATGCCCCTGTAGGCAGCCCATTCATCGGACACTATCACCGTCCCTGGTAACACATGCAGTCGTATTTGTAGGTACTGCTAATAAGGTGCTAACCATCGAACATTGACGCGCTGCAGAACTGTCACTTATTGTTAATAATGCGTGGAACACACAAATGCTTGTGAGGGGCTACTTTTAGGTACTGCGTATTGCTTCCATACATTTCCGGATGGTCAACTGCCAATCATTTCAGCTACGCCCACCCCCCGCCCAAAGCTGCACGAAACCGCCCGCGATACTTCACTGTGAGATTACTGCAACCTCTCCTTTGATAATCACATTGCCAAAGTGGTTACAAATTCCTTCTATGTAGCCCACCTAATCATGAAAGGGTTCACCTCTAGATCAAGAGAGGTCATTGTGTCCCTCTACTCATCACTCATTAGGCCCATAATAGAGTACAATGCCCCATTTGGTATGTGCCTTACTTGGCACATGCAACAGCTGGAAAGACCACAGAAGTACCTCACCAAGAGGATCATGGGCTTCAAAGAGATGCCCTGTGCAGCTCGACTAAAGAAACTCCAGCTCTACTCGATTGCTTACCACCTGGTCAGAGGTGATTTATGCCTGACGTATAAGGCCATGTCCAACCCAGAATTAATGGACATGCTCCACCTCAAGAAAACCAAATCGCTTAGAGCCACACGCTCCAGTGAATTAAACCTCAGCACAACAATAAACAGGACATGCTGGAGGGATAGATTCCTGTCCCAGAGACTTCCCTCACTCTGGCATATAATCCCAGTTTATGTAAGGCAGAGCCCCTCGCTGACTCTTGACGAGTGGATGGGAAATCGTAAATTTACCCCGGGGATCACTTCAGTGGCCCTGCTAGACAGAGGCCCAGGAAACTAATTTAAAAAGGAGGCGAAAGCCAACACATTCTGGCTAGGCTTATAAATGCCCTTGGGCAGATATCCTAGTACCTACCTATGAACATACATATATACACACATTGACATATACACATACATATATACATCTGTATTTTATATATTTATTTATTTTATTTAACATTTGTTGACCGGGAAAGTCCGACTAGGTTCCACAGATCCTGTTTTCAGCGGAGGCCCGGGGGGAAATGCTCCAGATGCATGTCTTTAGAATATATATATATTATATATATATATATATACACACACAGGCACATATATGGTGCAGGGTTTGATTCTCACATGGGGTAATTGTCTAGGCTTAAAATGAGCAACAAGGGCAGTTAGCCTAGTACTAATCTATGAAACTAAATAGATGTATTCACACACACACACACACACATAGAATCTACCAAACTTAAAAATGTTCACTTACCTGTAATGTCCAAGTGTGTAGTCTAAAGAAGTCCCATTAATTCTTTGAGCAGCCATCTCCTACAAAGCTGACTGCTTCTCCAGATGACTTGCACATACTCTGTATCTGCAAATCTGACTCCAAAATGCAAGTCATCTATAGCAAATCATGATAGTAATTTAGAATCCAACTGTCACCAAACACAAAAGTAAAATTCTTAAAAAAGTAGTAATTTATAAAAAAAGGCTGCACTAACCTATTGGCCAACCTTCCATTATGACTGTAAGTTCCATAGCGAAGAGGAGTTGTGTAGAAAGTGACACACACACATTACATAAAACAGCATAACCACCCCCAAACAATTAGGGTAAGCCTTGTCTCTGCACAGGATGCCTATAGACAATATTTGACTTTACTACTTTCTGATGAATGCATGAATAGATTTCACTGGTTAACACATTCAGATAAATCCATTCATTGAATTCAATAAGACCTTCTAAACATCTCAGAATTTAAACCTCTTATTCAGTGAAATGAAAATCTATACCAAGCCAGAAACCAATGCATTTAACACCTCATCAAGTTGAATATGACCATTTTCACCTCTGCTGGCACCCATTGTTTAATCCAGTATGTCCAAATCAGAAACACTTAACAGAAAGCAAAGGATTACTGTAGCAATTGTAGAATGATTAACATGCAAACCAATTGACTAAGGCTTCTCTTAACACAAACTGAGAATTATTTAACTTTTTTTTGTATATATTTACTCAAGGATTTAGTTAATGTAACAAACTTAAAGAAACTGAATTTTCTGTGGAGACTGATATCTGCAGAAAATGATAATAAAGCTATATATATATATATATATATATATATATATATATATATATATATATATATATATATATATATATATATATACAGTTGTAAGTGCCCTATTTATATGTTTGTAACACACCTGAAACAGATGTGAAAAAAAAAATTTCAGTGAAATTCAGGAGAATCACAAATATCAGCTGTCCAAAAGGACAGTTGAGAAACGGAGGTTGGCATAGCTCTCAACATCTTAGTGCAATAAATCTGGATAAAGCCTGACAAAATGGGGGGCCAAAGGCCCAAAAATAGGGACATATTTTAAATATTGATCTTATAAACTTAGAAAATTTGCTAGAGTAACAGGGTTTGTCAACATAATTTTATGAAAGGATTTGAGGTCTGGAACTGAAATGTATGTCATTATTTAGTGGCTTCAATCCTCAGATCATTCCGGTCTTTTGCCAGAAAACCACAAATTTTATGAGGAACAGACCAAAAATATGCGTAAAAAATCAGGACATTCTGCAAAAATATGGACAGTTGAGAGGTATGGCATGAGAAGAAACAGTCATCACACTGATGTGTTTTCCGTGCAAGAACCAAAACCTGTAAATGCGTGAGGAGTTAAGATTACAGACACTGGCATCTCAAGATGTTCTGAAACACAAAAGCAAAAAGTACATTAAAGTGTTTTGACTGGTATACTTTATTTTCTTGTAGTAGTGTATACATGTTATGTTCTTGAAATGCACTCACCAGTGCACACACTGGAAAGCACCATGCATATATCTTTTGTCCAAGTCTCATTGACACACTGCAAACAATCTCAGCCTTCAGTGCAGACAAGACAGCGCATACTCCTTTTCCACTCACACAAACTCCAGCTTCATGCAGGCCACTCAAGAGTCACCAGGGACATAGGCCTAAGCATGTTATACCCACTAACTCTACCCACACAATGATGTGACTTAGTCATATGTCATAGGAATTGCAAATCAATTGAGCAGCAAGGGCATTTCAGCTTTGCCAGCACCCACCCTTAAGCCTTTCCTCCCTTTTCAAGATGGGCCAGGCCATTCATACCAGGGATGAATTTATGAGTAGAATCATAGGAGGTTACTAAGCTATTACCCTTGAGGTCCTTAGAAGCCTAGCCAAGAGTTTAG